>NC_090727.1:32314767-32329767 GCF_036898095.1 Palaemon carinicauda
TCTAATAGTAACTCATTCATTAAATAACTAATATGGATATCATTCACAAATCTTGAGCGCTGACAACGCTTGGTTAAAGCAACATAAGAATCCTCCATCAAAGATATATCCTTCATCACGAATTAATCTATTGATGGACGCCATCGTGATGAAATCATTAATGGAAATGTGTCACGGCGCCTTTCACATTTTCAATCACAATTTATCATCGTTAAAGATCAAACGAGCGAGCGTTCGTCTTCTGGATATCTGTTTACACCATTTGACAGAATTGCTTCGTTTGGGCGTCTCCAATAGGAAACAATATCCTTCCTTCAAGTATTAATCATTGGGTAGGAATTACCTACTCTGTCTTTGCTCCGAGCCATCGATCATCGTGTTTTTCAAGTCCTTTGAAGGTAGATTTATTATCATTATTACTATTACTTGCTAAGCTACCATCCTAGTTGGAAAAGCTGGATGTTATAAGCCCAGGGGCTCCAACAGGGAAAATAGCCCAGTCAGGAAAGGAAACAGGGAAATAAATTACAAGAGAATTAATTAACAATAAAATGAAATACTTTAAGAACAGTAGCAACATTAAAATAAATCTTTCATATATAAACTATAAAAACTTTTAAAAAAATAGAGGAGGAGAAATAAGATAGAATAGTGTGCCCGATTGTACATTCAACCAAGACAGTGGAAGACCATGGTACAGAGGGTGTATCACTACTTAGGACTAAAGAACAATAGTTTTATTTTGGAGTGTACTTCTCATAGAAGAGCTGCACACCATAGCTAAAGAGTCTCTTCCACCCTTAACAAGAGGAAAGTAGCCACTGAACAATTACATTGTATTAGTTGACCCCTTGGGTGAAAAGAATTGTTTGGTAATCTCAGTGTTGTCAGGTGTATAAGGACAGAAGAGAATCTGTAAAGAATAGTCCAGACTATTCGGTGTATGTGTAGGCAAATGGGAAAGTGAACCGTAAACAGAGAGAAGGATCCAATGTAGTACAGTCTGACTAGTCAAAGGACCCCATAACTCTCAAGTGGTAGCATTTCATAATAATAATAATAATAATAATAATAATAATAATAATAATAATAATAATAATAATAATAATAATGTTATCGGTTCCATTGTGTGGTAAAGAGCATTTTGATTAATAATTTCCCTTAGTGGCGTAAACAACTGGGATGGAGAAAAATGAATCAAAAGTGAAGACAAGGTATTCTTCAGAGAAGAAGAAGAAGAAGAAGAAGAAGAAGAAGAAGAAGAAGAAGAACTAATTGGCTTCTGAGAGATGTCTGTCAACACGGAGAGCAAATGATAAAAGTCAGAAGTCTGAATCCTAATTAATTAGTTTGAAAAAGAACTTTGAGACGTAAATGGAGGTTTTGATGTGTGTAACCAATACCTTCCGTAAACAGGTAAATAAAAAAGATGATGTTTCTTACAACCTTTAGACATAATTATTTTTGTTAGATTTTAATTAGGGCTAAGCTGTAAATCACACATGAATAGGACATTGAGCAGATTATAAACCTCTTTGAATTCCCATTCTAATATCGGCATTAAAGCCTTGAAAAGAAAAAGCAGCTTAAACCATTCCTTTGATAAAGTGTTAATGACTCGCTGATTCGAATATAGACTATCCTTAAAATGCCATATAATACATTTAAGCCCCAGTTTCTATGGGCTGTTCATTTATGTTAATACCTCAAACGCAATCATAGATCTAATTTAATGTTATTAATGATCTTAAAAATTTTTATTTTAATTGTTCAACACTTTTCTTGTAGTTTATTCATTTCCTTGTTTCCTTTCCTCGTTTGGCTATTTTTCCCTGTTGGAGCCCTTCGGCTTATAGGATCCTGCTTTTCCAATTTGGGTTAATAATAAGGCTCTGGGTTGTAGCTTAGCTAATAAGGCTCTAGGCTTATAGCTTAGCTAATAATAATAACAACAACAATAATAATAATAATAATAATAATAATAATAATAATAATAATAATAAAAAGGTCTTCTTTGGAACCTATGTTAAGAGTGACCTCAAGACCAGCGTTCTATGTCCACTGCAATTAAATACCCCAATAGAATATGGATTCTGTTTTCATAGGTCACCCTTCTTCCCGGCCCCGTTCCCAGTGCCGAATAACATCTGTCATTGTATGATTATCAATACTGTATGGAGATCGTCCCACTAACCGGTAATGATATAATAATACCCTATGCAACAGCACCTATGAATATTATAACGCGATAAGAGAGGATTATTCGCCTCCCCATTTGGTTTAAAGGCCGGTCATGAATGGCAGAGGTAAAGGACAGTGAATACAGAGCTATGTTAGCCTGTACAACATTGCCTTAGCAAGCAGGCCAATGCCCTAGAGATTGACCATACATACATATGATCAGCGTCCAACACCCTTTTCCACCCAAGCTAAGATCAAGGAGTGCCAGTCAATGGCTACTGATGACTCAGCAGACAAACCTATAGGCTCACCCAAAACCCCCATTATTAGCTCACAATGATGGTGAGGTTGCAGCGACCAAACAAACTAACGAGTTTGAGCGGGACTCGAATCCCATTCTGGCGTTCACCAGTCAGGGACGTTACCACATCGGCCACCATCGATGCCAATGTATTTGGAGGCTAAATTGATTACTATGAATACGTCGTGATTATATAAATGGCACTTAGTTTTAGCTTTCTAAACACATTCCCTGGTACTTATAAAGGTTCGTTTTATAACAGGAAACATCATATGAAGCCCGTTTTCAAGTTTCCACTAATACACTGCAAGCCTCTCCTGAAACAGCTCACTACGTTTTCCCAGTAGATTGTTGGCACCCATGCTTTTGTGGTAGCCTATTGAAACGTCCTTGCCTGACGTCTGCCAGACTAGGGTTGGAGTCTCGTTCAAACTCGATAGTTTTGTAGCGTCTGCAACCTCACCATCTTTGTGAAGTATGGATGGAGGGTTTGGTGGAGACTATGGGTCTACCTGTTAAGCCATCATCAGCCACTGCTTGGCACTCCTTGGTCCTAGCTTGTGTGAAAAGGAGGCTTGGGTGCTGACCATATGTATATATGGTCAGTCTCTAGGGCATTGTCCTGCTTGATAAAGCAATGTCATTGTCCCTTGCCTCTGCCATTCATGAACGACCCTTAAACCTTTAAATCTTAAAATGAAGATTCAAATAAAGGAAAATGAGATCCTTAAGTAATGTCAATAAAATGCCGCTTAGTGTGCATCACAGGAGGTGCAATGGCGGTACTATCCCACTAGGAAATTACATAACTTGATTACGATAAATAATACGGATTAGATCCAAAATTGGTCTCACAGATTATACCAAATGCATTCTTCTAAATTAGGTGCTATAAATTTCAATAAATAACCTCAAGTATACATTTAAACCCCCCCCCCCAAAAAAAAAATTCTTACAATCAAATGCTATAAAATCAATTCCTCTCAATTACATAAATTAAAGTTTTGAAAAAAATACCAACAAGAGCAATAAGAGATTTCTGACCTCCGCCAAATGTTATTGGAGTCGCCCATGGCCTAAGGTGGAAATTTTGTCAAAATAAATCAATTTGTTATGGAGTTATCTTTGAAATGGCGAAAAATGCAAATCCTGATCTAAAATCCGGATCCAGATCATCTTCAAATTTAATGGGGTCGTACATACCCTAAGATCTATCTGTGTTGGAAGTTTCTTCAAAATCTGTCATTGTGTTTTGATGTTATCTTTAAAATGGAGAAAAAGAAAATCGGGATCTAGAATCCGGATCCGGATACGGATCATCTTCAAAATTTAATCAGGTCGTCAGGACCTGAGATCTATCTTCGGTATAAATTTCATCAAAATCTGTCGAGTAGTTTTGACGTACTTCTGTCCAGACAAATAAATACACAGGCTTGATTGCTATACCTCCTTGCCGGAGGTAATCAAGTTTTAACCCAAGCGCAATATGATAATTTGAAGTCCTATTAGTAATATGAACTATCATGGACACTTAGGTCCTACATATAATACTAATTATCGCTTACATTTAAAAAAAAAAAAAATCCTGCCACGAATAGCCTCAGTTAGGCTCTTTGCGTTTATGTGATCAAAAAGTCCTTTACTAATAAGTTTCAATCAATTAAAGACTTCTAAATAAAGTTCAGAAGCGTGAAGTAGGAGATAATGAATGGAGAAATATTGATTTAAAAGCTCAAAATAGAGACGACTGGCGAAATCTAACAGAGGCCCTTTGCGTCAATAGGCGTATTATTATTATTATTATTATCATTATCATTAATATTAATTATTACAAGCTAGGCTATAACCCTAGTTGGAAAAGCAAGATGTTATAAGCCTAATGGCTCCAACAGGGAAAAATAGTGTAGGAGGAGATGATGATGATGATGATGATGATGATGATGACGATGAAATAAAGTTTACAAACACTTGAGAGAACCAACGCAAGCGGGCGCACACAAACACACACATCACGATTAATAACACAAAAATCATTCTGAAATCATATTTTCACTGGCCATGACGAGAAAAACTTTAATATCGCTTTACTTGTATTAAACAACGACGTTAATTCTATTTGGCAGAACCATTTATTTGCCGTCCATTTAGGCACAATGATTTTTAGAGACTTTTAGCACATTAGAAACACTCCCACCCCACACCCCTCCAAAAAAAATAAACCTATTCATTGCCGTCTGCCTGATTCTGCTGTGGGGATGATAGCTTATTGTAATTCATTGGTGCATGCAGTGAAAAATCCAGTATTAGTGATTTAGTCATTTTCAATACAGTACTGTGAATTTAATTAATCTCTAATTATAGTATCAAGTAACTTTAATTACTGCGGTTTTCAAAAATATACGTAAGGCAATTATAATCCTCATTATTATTATTATTATTATTGTTGTTGTTGTTGTTGTTGTTGTTGTTTCTTACAGAAAACTATACTCTACGGAGACAGCCATCTGCTCTGTTGTAAATGATATGCTAGAAATGATAGATGAAAATGAATGTGGTATTTTAATACTGCTCGATCTCAGTGCTGCTTTTGATACAGTGGTGCATGAACTTCTACTAAATGATCTACGGTCCATCGGCGTTGAAGATCAAGCCTTCGAATACCTAAAATACTACTTGGTTGGTAGAAATTACTGTGTACAAATTGGAAACTCTTATTAATCATATGAACCTTTAAACAGAGGGGTACACCAGGTGAGTGTACTTGGCCCAATCTTATTCTGCATCTACATTATTGGTCTATCGAAAATGCTACAAAGGCATGGCGTGAAGTTTGAACTATTTGCAGATAACACAAAATTTTACTTCTCCATAAATGACATACATGACAATACTGAAACTCTAAACCGAATCCTTGATAGTGTTAGAGAAAAAATGACATTTAAACAACTAAAATTAAATAAGAACAAAACTGAATTCATGGTGGTGGGCAAGAGAAACAGCGTGAGAAACTTAGGTGATATTCAAATGAACATAAATAATGACTTGGTGCCGATATCTAGTAAAGTTCGAGATCTAGTAGTATTTCTTGACTGAAACCTGTCTCTAAATGGCCAAATAAATAATGAAATAAAAACAGCTGGTTATCGTCTAAGGAATATTGCGTTTATAAAAAAAAAGTACCTGGACGATAATTCTGTAAAGAAACTTGTGATAAACTGTGTTATTACCAGGATTGACTACTGCAACTCTATCTACTACAATTTACCAAAAGTGTAACTTAAGAAATTACAAAACATAATAAACAGAGGAGCAAGACTGATAAAAGGTGTCCTACCTAGAGAAAGGATCACTCCTATAATATTCGATTTACACTGGCTGCCGATTAAAGCGAGAATTGAATTTAAAATATGTACAAGAACCCACCAAGCTATCAGAACCGGACGTCCAAAATACTTAAAACAATTGCTACACATTGCGCAGCCAACAAATCGTGTCGACACGAGAATAGTTACAGATGGCTTCAAACTGTTTGAACTTAGATATATGTCTACTTTAGGCTCCAGAGCCTTTAAATATGCGGCCCCGAGACTATATAATATGCTCCCACGAAACATACGAATTATTGAAGACATTAAGGCTTCCAAGAGGAAACTGAAGACTTTCTTATTTCATGAGTCCTTTGACAGTGACGATTTAACAGTAAATGAACAATATGTGATATGAAATGTTAAATACTCTGAACGAACAAAGGTAAAACGACAGTGGAGGTCCTGTAGAGAGTGGGGTTCCCCTGCTGTATGGGACCGGAAAAGCAGCCATCAAAGTAAAGTAAATAGTTGTCATTGTCATCAATACCATAAACTTGTATAAAGCGATCATGACGTCACACTTCAATAGCAATAGTCTGGTTCACAATACTAGCTCCTTAAAATCGAGTTTTTAACTACTATCTTAAATACCAATAACTTATATTGACAATGACGTCACATTTCAATAAATCTGATTCAAAATACTAGTTTACAGACAAATCGAGGGTGGACAACTAAGCAGAAGGACACCAAAAAGAAGTGAAGGGCAGAAAATGACGTCACAAAGAAGTTTTAGTACAGTTTGCCAAGGTAGACTCTACAATGACGCCTAAAGGTTCGTCGAACGTGGTTCCACAGACTAGTGTTTGAAGTGATGTTCGAACGTGTGAAAGGGGTATTCGGTTGTCGAACACGTCCGTCGAACAGTTGTGAAGAAAGTCTATTCTCGCCTGATTCGTGAGGGCGGGGCTTCATTCTCCATAAACCTTATGCATTTGTGGCTGACTCCACCTCTTCGCACCGTTTGACAAGCAGGTTCGACGAACCGTTCGACCTTGTAAACCCGCCTTTAGTAAACAGAATATCCTCAAATTACAAACTTAATTGGCACCAAGAATCTGTTTGTAGGTCGAATTGTTTGTAAGTCCAGTTTCGCTAAACTTTGGCCTAACCTGAATTCCATGCCTATAATTTCCAGCTACAAAGGTCAACAAATAATCAGGTTTCATAGGATATAGATATCAAGTTATTACAAATGTTGCTTTTATTACAGTAGTAAATGATATAATATTGTTTTATTACAGTATTTCTTTATCTTATCTTTAGTATTTTCAGTTGGATTTGTGTTTGTATCTCCGAATGATCGTAAGTCGAGTATTTGTAAGTTGGGCACTTTGTGTATACTGATGTATATCTGGCACGCTCCGAGCGGTTAAGTCAATGCTCACTAAGGTGTTCCTTGTATTTTAACTCGGTTTTAGTATCCATATATTCTGAGGAGGTATATAAATTATTCATCTTTCTTTTCAAAAGCTATCCGTAGCTAAAAAAATAAAAAGAAAAAATAAATAAATAAAGGTTGAAGCAAAGGTACGCTAAACTTGCGAGTTTCTTTTAAGAAGACTAGAAATTATGTTATTATGGCTATCAAATTTATATATATATAGCATATATATATATATATATATATGCAGTATATATATATATATATATATATATATATATATATATACATATATATATATATATATATATATATATATATATATATATATATATATATACATATATATATATATATATATATATATATATATATATATATATATATATATGTATATATATATATATATATATATATATATATATATATATATATATATATATATATATATATATATATATATATATATATATATATATATATATATACATATATATATATATATATATATATTCATTAAGTGTATATTTATATATATATATATATATATATATATATATATATATATGAGAGAGAGAGAGAGAGAGAGAGAGAGAGAGAGAGAGAGAGAGAGAGAGAGAGAGAGAGAGAGAGAGAGAGAGAGAGAGAGAGAGAGGTTTACTCATGATAATTCCCAATTATGACAGGAATACTGTAATTTTCATGGTCTTCTTAACATATGAGGGGTAACCCATGCTAAAAATAAAGACATTACTTGTACCAACTCCCCATTAATTGAGACGAATTAAAAACTGCCCTGTTTGTAAGGGCGAAAATTCAACGTTAAAAATACATTGACCTCTCATATTCCCCTCCTATAATCGAGAGAGAGAGAGAGAGAGAGAGAGAGAGAGAGAGAGAGAGAGAGAGAGAGAGAGAGAGATTAATCTGACTTTCAGAAGTCGTAAAATTCAGATCTTCAATAATGACAAAATGAAGGACATTCCGTTTCGTTCTTAATCATGAAACTTTTGTCATTATAGTCATTAGTGGAATAAAATATTTCGTTGTTGAAGCGAATCAATTTAAGCAATCAATTGAGGATAATGTTGCCAATAATAGCTTAAGCTTTTCTCACATTCAGATGTAACAGCCAAACACAATTACATGTGGACTGGATGGATTTATGAATATGGGTTAGATAGCCTGGCGTTGGGACCTAAGAGACCATTCACATATTTCATTACGAGGTTAAAGTTAAAAGAGGTTGGACAGCAAGACAGAAGAAAGAAAGCAACATCGGAAGTCATGTGGGAGAATGTAAGACCATCCACATAGAGTTCACAACGAGGTTAAAGTTAGAAGAGTTTGAAATAGAAGAAAAATGGAAAAATAGAAGAAAGATAGCAAGATTGGAGGTAAAGTATGAGAATATAAAGAAAGAGTAGCTGAAGGCAGAAGGAACGCATGTATAGAAGAAACATACAAAGCCTTTCTTTTTTAAACAATCCTCAACACAGTATATATATATATTCCTTTATTATATACATTTCCAAAAAAGTAAAGTCTTCCCGTCTTAGGATTGTGTCCTTAAAACTGATCTGCTACCACGTAATCTTATCGCAAGAATTGAACGAAGTTTACAATAACTAAATCTATTTTTAGCATTGCTTAACCTAGAAGGTATTAATCTGGATTTATTTACATTTCCTATTTAAAGGCTTGAGATTCATAAATTACTTATATGGAATATCCATTATAGCAGTTTGTCCAACAAGGAGAAAGAGGTGGGGGCCTGGAAACCTATGTACAGTTAGACTTCAGAAAAGAGAGAGAGAGAGAGAGAGAGAGAGGGAGAGAGAGAGAGAGAGAGAGAGAGAGAGAGAGAGAGAGAGCGCGCTCTTCTTCCCCAAAGCAATCCCAAGTTGAAGAACCGAATCCCATTGGCAAAATATAAATCCTTGTGAAAAACCAACGAGCAACAAAATGACATTGCAAAAATCTCCCTGAAAGTTAATTTATATGATGATGACGCAATGCAATATTCGCACATGGAAAAAATTCATGACGAAAAATGGTTTGTCAATTTTATGCACATTACTTTAGCAGGATTTGGATGAGCAAACTCGTGTCTGTCTGTCTGTCTGCCTGTGAATTCCAAATCATGACATCTTCCTTCCATTCAGCCTTATATAATACAGTTTTATTATTATTATTATTATTATTATTATTACTTCAGCTGCAACACTAGTTATAAAAGCAGAATACTATAAGCCCAGAGTATCCAACAGGGAAAAATAGCCCAGTGAGGAAAGGAAATAAGGAAATAAATAAACTACAAGAGAATTGAAGTAATGAACAATTGAAATAAAATAATTTAAGAACAGTAACAATATTGAAATAAATCTTTCATATATAAACTATAAAGATTTAAAAAAAAAACAAGAGAAAGAAAAATAAGATAGAATAGCGTGTCCGAGTGTGCCCTCAAGCAAGAGAACTCCACCCCAAGACAGGCGGAAGACTAGGGCACAGAAGCTATGGCACTACCCAAGAATAGAGAACAATGGTTTAATATAAAGTGTCCATCCTCTAGAACAGTGGTTCTTAACCTTTTTCATCCCATGACCCCCCGGGACTAATCAGAGTATTATTATGACCCCCTATAATAGATTTGGAAATAATGAACCTTGTCAAAGGGTCAATTAAAAAAAAATTACAGGAAGACCATGGTTTACTCCTATACAATTTTATTGGAAACACCACAGAACAAAAACCTTGAAAAATTCAACTTCCCTAGCCTCTACAAATGCCTTAAAATTATGAATTCCAAAGAACTATTCATCATACGAAATGGTTTACTCCTATACAATTTTATTGGAAACACCACAGAACAAAAACCTTGAAAAATTCCACTTTCCTAGCCTCTACAAATGCCATAAAATTATCAATTCCAAAGAACTATTCAACACCATACAAAACCTAGCACCTACTTCTCATTCACTCAGTGATGGTTGAAATTGTTTTGCAGCCATAAGTCTATCAAAGCGAGGACCAGTGTTCGATAGACAACACCTCATGTCAGCATCGATGACAAGCCTATTGCGTGCCCTCGCTTTCAGTGCAACCATTGCTGAGAATCCAACCTCGCACCGATAGGTTGACGGGGACTGAATCAACATGGTTAATGCACGCATCGAGAGAATAGGACAGTAGTCCTTCACTTTTGCCCAAAATGTTGGGAGCTCTAGTTCGGCAAAATCGACTTTAAGCTGTGAATCCTCCCGAATTTGATAAAATTCTACCTTAGCAGCAACATCAGTATCACTGATGGCACTATCCTTTACTGAAAAGGGTCTATAGATCCACGCATCAGTACAGCGGTCGTTTAGTCCTGGAAAGTAACTTTCGATGGCGTCATTTACTGCCAAAAGATGAGTGGAGATCTCCTCACGGAAACTACATTCAGCATCTGGCATGGAACCCAGAAGAGTCATCATCTCCGTGAAGAAAGTAATGTCACCGTCCTGAACTCTTTCCTAGTAAAGTTGAATCTTAGACTTGAACGCTGCCACTTTGTCCCGAGCTGTGTGCATCATTGTAACGTTTCATTGGATTGAAGCATTCAAAGAATTTACTTCCGGTAAGAAATCTGCCAAGTAGGCAACCTTTGTTACAAAACAATCATCCTGCATCTTTTCATGAAGAAGATTCTCCTTTGCCGTATGACCACGTTCCAACAGCATTGTTATTTCTTCGCGAAGTTGTAGCACGCGATTTAAAACTTTGCCGCGTGAGAGCCAACGTACCTCTGTATGAAATAGAACAGAAAATTCAGCACCCATGACGTTATTCACGTCACGTATCACGTGACTTAGAGGAGTATCCGATTGAGCTATAATGGGAATTTAACGCTATTTTGGTAACACTGGCTATGGTTAATGTGCAGCAGACCACCCAACTTGTGACCAGTTTTGTACTCATCAAACAGGTAAAAGCCCTACTGGCTATTTCAAATACGTGTATAATGTATATGAAAAATAAATTATTCTCTTGAACCCTTTGTGACCCCTTAAATAATCCCAAACGACCCCCCCCCCGGGGGTCACGACCCCCAGGTTAAGAACCACTGCTCTAGAAGATCTGCTTACTATAGCTAGAGTCTCTTCTATCCTTACCAAGAGGAAAGTAGCCACTGTTCCAATAATTCTAATCTCTCTCTCTCTCTCTCTCTCTCTCTCTCTCTCTCATGCCCATCTGTTAGATTACTCGAAGCACTTTCCTCACCACTTCTTTGTATGAGGAGCTGCCCTGGCGAGGATGGATTCAATATCACAGAGACTTCCTTCGCCAAGCGGAGAGAGATGACGACCGTCGAACGAGACCACCTGTTACTCAAAGACCTTTCCAATATATTATTATTCCCGTTTCACTTGAATTTCGGAAATACCCAAACGTGGGATCTCAGAAGTATGAGTTGGTGAAATGTACCGAGGTCATTTTAAATTCGTAATTCCAAAGTTTATTTTCATTGTATTATGAGTTTGATTATAACCGAGAGCAAGATTGCATTAGAAGCTTTATTACAACTGAGAGCAAGATTGCATAATATGCTTATCTATAGACCTATACATACATGCATTCATACATACATACAATACATACATACAATTCATACATAGTATGAACTGAACTAATTCAGTTAAATTTGGCATATAATAATAATAATAATAATAATAATAATAATAATAATAATAATAATAATAATAATAATAATCATCATCATCATCATCATCATCATAATAATAATAATAATAATAATCGCCTCTTTTTAAAAATAGCACAGCGTTGTGCTAACAATGCGCCATGCTAATAAAATTAAGTTTCCAGTCCAATTCTACTCTTTAAAACAACCCACATGTAGATTTGTCAAACTAAATCGGTAGGCTCCTTTTACATTAGTCTAAGCAGAATGACGAGGCCCTGGACTAACAGTTGCAAAATGACAAATTTGGAAATAATTTTTATTTTTCATAACTAATACAAACCCGTAGTTATTTATAGGGATATTGTTTCAGCTTTGCCGAAAGAATATACCTATAAATAACCTAAAGTTTGTTATTGAAGGAACAAATGTTTATATTGGTGAAGCGAACTAAAACTGATAACTAATGCCGAGACTGGGTATCTTAACCCTCTTCTCTATTCCCATATTCCATGATGGTATAGCTACAAGATCATCAACCATTATCATATTGATAGTGATATTAACACAATTGAACAGATCGAAAACCTGATCCAGGTAAGAAAAGAAAATAGTGATCATTATTACAGGGTCAAGTGAATAACATAATAGAAATTGTGGAGTACTTCATGGTCAGATTCCAGAGACGAATGTGAATGTAAAAACATATTTGAAATTGTAGAGTAATTCATGGTTTGATTCCGGAGAATGAATATGAACATTAAAAATATACTCGAAAGTGTAGGGTAATTCAAGGTCAGACCGCAGAAACAACTAAAAATGCGAAAATATACTGCAAACTGCGGGTAATTCAAGGTCAAATTCCAACCGCGAATAAGAATATCAAAATTATACTCCATATTGTGAAGTAATTCAATGTCATATTTAGGAAAACAAAACGAAAATCTAAGGAAAATGGAAAAAGATGAAGATAACGGATGAAAAACTAATAAATACGGGTGTCTCAACAAACAAACAAATAACTTACTTTCTCGCAAAGAACTGGAAGTACAAGGAACCACGAAGGTGTCTTGGCCTCTTGTATGTGTCACGAGGCATCTCTCAGTGGGTTGTAGGGAAATCCTTGCTTTGAAGTTCCAGTGGAGCTCTGTGGGAGAAATAAAATGTAATTAGACCCACTATACTTCTTATAAAGAATACTATTCTACATTACGGGGTACTTTTATTGGATAAACCAGGATGATCCACTTGCTAAGCAACATTTCTAAAAATAGGAATTCTCAAATGGGGCCACAACAAATAAAATAAATATATGAATGAAAAGTCAAAACAAAGAAATACACCCGTAAGGTAGTTTTACTTCTTAAGCAATATTCCAAAAATATTTTTTTTACGTGGGACCAGAATAAATCAGAATGAATAAAAGAATGAAAAAATAGATTAACAAATAAATCGAAAAGATAAAGTTTTACCAGAGAATGATTAATATACTTCCTATACAATATTCCAAAAAACAGAATTTCCACGTGGGACCAGAATAAATCATTATGAATAAATGAATGAAAAAGCAAATTAAAGAAATACATCCATAAGGTAGTATTAACACAAAATTATTAAATATACTTCCTATGCAATATTCCAAACATTGGAATTTTCACGTGGGACCAGAATAAATTAGAATGAATAAAAGAATGACAAAATAAATCGACAAATAAATACATCCATAAGATAAGATAGTTTTACCAGAGGATGATTAAATATACTTCCTATGCAATCAATATTCTAAACATCAGAATTTCCACGTGGGACCATAATAAATCAGAATGAATAAATGATAGAAAAAAATAAATTAACAAATAAATACATCCCTAAGACAAGATAGTGTTTTCAGAGGATGATTAAAATATACACGTATGAGATTTATATCATACAGTATCCAGGGATGTACAAGGAGTTAAATACTTATGATACCATAAATAAAGACTCTTACAATACTTATAAAACTTGGGAAAGACTTATGATACGATGAATAAACTATTATAATACTCATAAAACTTTGAAAATTCTATAATTAGTATGTTGCTTTAAAAACCGAAAATGCCATTAGATTATATAAAATCGCAAACACTGGGAGAGAGAGAGAGAGAGAGAGAGAGAGAGAGAGAGAGAGAGAGAGAGAGAGAGAGAGATCTGATTTTGATAAGCTGGACAAACCATGTTTCCCCAGGAATAGTTAGAGTTTAAGAAAAGTAAAGATTAATGGTCACTATATCTGAACGGATGTCTCATTTAGCACCAAGAGCAGCAGATACTGAAACAATGTCCACAGTGTCACTCAGACTGGAAGCGAGATGATAATATTAAACTCTTATCTCAATTTCCAAGAATGTAAGTACAGTAGTAACGTGTTCGCCTTGTATTCGCATGGCAGCAGATCGAACCCAGCCCAGGACCGTGAGTTTAAGCTGTTTATTGAGGAGGCCACTGCTGTGCTTGGGCACCGTTAGCGAAGGTAAAACCTGTAATAATTAAGAGTTATTTCCCCACAAAACCACCTTTAACGGATAGGAAATAGTAGCCAGAAAAATAATCGCATTTTCTACTATTACGAGTACTACTAGCCTCCTGGCTAATACAGTGTTAAGTGTTCGCCTTGCATTGGCATCGCAGCAAATCGATCCCAGCCGGGACTGACTGGGGAGGCGACTGCTGACGTTCTGGTGAGCATCTGGAACTGAAACCAGACACCTTTATCTTTACTAACGATAATGACAGTTATAGTAATAATAAAGATTATAAATTCGTTGATATTGCAGATTTTCAACCGCTCAAGAGAAATCATAATACACACAACCTCAGTAATATGGAATGTAAAAGGAAAAAATAGACAAAACTAGAAAAACCCTCTGAGAGTGCAGATCTCCGCCACTGCAGCCTATTTATCGAACCAGCTTGCCTTACCCAGAACCAATTTAAACCGTAGGCGTATTTGAAGTCTGTGTGACAAACTGACAACCATGCGGGAACTTGGGGTTAAGGTTAATTTGGTCTACCTTTTGCTCGACCTTGACCTTGACATTTG
>NC_090727.1:32334767-32342267 GCF_036898095.1 Palaemon carinicauda
TACAGAGGGCCGTTTAACTTCATCCATATTTCTAAAAGCATCAGGCCTGATTTGTAATTTGGCAGATGGTTTTTACGATTGTATGCCCTTGCAGTCATCAACAACAGATCTTAGCAGCGGGCCTAACATCTGACTAAAAAGTCAAACTTCTTTGTCTACATCTTTTCCCACTTCTATGTGGGGTCGAACTGTAAGGCAGAAGTTTCCATAGTTATTAGCAGTGGGTCGAGTCTTTAGCTAAAAAGTAAGACTTACGAGGCAGCAGCTGTTCTTTTTCTTACTTTCCACGACACGCAGGGCGTATGGTGGTAGCAGTTCCCACGACTATTAGCAGTGAGCCTAACCTATTGCTAAAAAGCAAATCTACAAGACAGCAGCTGTCCTTTAAGTCGCTTTCTTACAAACCCTTACCACAGACTTAAGGCTCTTTACATGGAGTCTTTCAAAGCGAGTAAGCTGATACATTGTTTTCGCTCAATGACGGAGCAACGTATTTAGATAATGTCGAAAAACTGCTTTTCATATAAATAACCCAAAAGCAAAAACATGGAAAATCTCAAGACGTATAAGTTGACCTTTAAGTAAACGGACTAGATTGTATTTATAAAATCTAGATCATATACAGTAGTGCTATAAACAAAGAGGACATTCAAGACAGGAAGTAGGATGAGGGTTATGGTGGCCAATGTGGTAACGTCCCTAACTGGTGATCGCTAGACTGGGGTTCAAGTCCCGCTCAAACTCGCTAGTTCCTTTGGTCGCTGCAACCTCGCCATCCGTGTGAGCTAAGGATGGTGGCTTCTGGAGAGCCTGTAGGTCTATCTGCTGAGTTATCAGCAACCATTGCCTGGCCCTCCTTAGTCCTAGTTTGGGTGGAGAGGGTGGTTCGGATGCTGCTGCTATGTATACGGTATATGTTAGTCTCTGGGGCATTGTCCTGCTTGGTAGGGCAATGTTACTGGCCCTTGGCACCACCATTAATGAGCGGCCTTTAAACTTTAAAAAAGTAGGAGCAGTTAACACCGCAGGGGTTTCAGTTATACGTTTGATAAAAATACAAATTTCAAAAGGACAATTGGCTCTTCAGTGAGCTGAACATAGTATACCAAAGAGTAAACTAAGCCTATCTCAGATGAACAGAGCTGTTTACAGTATACAAACAGTAACCTAAGCCTATGTCAGATGAACCGACTTTCCCTCGACCTAAGCCTACGACTTGATGGAAAGCAATCGTCACACGGTCGCTCCCCCAGCCCCAACGAAAAAAAAAAAAAATTGTGGAATCATTTGAACCACTTTAACCCAGCATAATTTATAGCGACAGAAATTCAAGTGATTAGTTATGAATAAACTTAAATTAATAGATACAAGCATACATGCAACTAACTAACTAATATATATATATATATATATATATATATATATATATATATATATATATGTGTGTGTGTGTGTGTGTATATATTATATATATACATATATATATATATATATATATATATATATGTGTGTGTGTGTGTGTGTGTGAAGTGAGTGCCCGCACGTGTGGATGGGTGGGTGAGTGGGTATTTGTGTGCGCAGCGTCACCAAATTCGACGGTGTATTACGAAAGTCGGTAGCACGGCTTTCGCTTAAGGTACTAATGAAAAAAAAAGATAACAGAAACCACCAGTTAATAACAGTTTGAAAGTGTTTTTAGTCAACAGAAAGGTATTTTGAATATTAACGACATCTTAGTAATCCGTTAATTTCATCTTGGTCAAATACTCAGGAAGATTGATCAAGTTATTATCGTCTATTGTTGATGAACTATTGTTTACTTCAGTCACATTCAATCGTATGCAACTGTCATATAGTGCCCTGCTTTTCCAACAAGGGTTGTAGCTTATATAATAATAATAATAATAATAATAATAATAAAACCGGCAGATTCCAGCCCTCGGAAGCACACTATTGAGTGTAGAGGTACCACAGGTGTTATGACAAACGAATCCGTGGTAGCCACTGTACCACACGACGTAGTGTACGACATTCAGGTGACGGGGAAGCACTCAAATACTTATGGTCATTTACGGAAAATACGGTGAGTCTTTAACGGTCGCAGAAATAAGGTTGGTATATTTGAAAACTTTCCTTACCCGCTTGGGCAAAAATTATCGAAGCATATTTTATCGTAAACTACTTAGGTATTGTTAGGCGCAGTTCTCATTATGGTACTATCTTAATGAATTAAAATGTTTACTTATGTATCTAAAAGAATATTTTAAAATATTTACTTATGTATCTAAAACAATATTTTGAAATATTTTCAATTTATCATTTTAAGCGTCTTCGTAATTTCATATGCCTCACACAATCCAAATTTTGATGTCTTGACTAAAGTCTATAAACCGTATTACGAGATCAACTCAGGAAATGCTCCTAAATTTTTCTTCAATATGAAACAATAAAACTATAAGTTCAGACTTATATTAACAGAGATATATTCAACTCTAACATTATCGGCAGCTCAAAGATAACTTATGCTAATTTGGCTATTTGTCCGAGTTATTAGGCCTAGGCCTATAGATTGTTATGGACATTGTTTTAACGGAAAATATGCTGAATGTTATGTGATAAGGACACAATTTCGACGGAAATGTAATCTCAATTTTTCATAGTCTTCTTTAAACTACGTTTTCCCCAGTAAATTTTGTATTTAAAGCTAGCCGGTAATAACCCCCGAGTCTCTGGGCTTAACCAACAGCTTAGGTTAAGCTACCTCTACGCCTTACCCCTCCCCACCCCATAGGTTTAACCTATTTACCTATGACTTTCGCAAGGCATAAGGAAAGATGTACGGTAATTGAGAAGAATGTACAATAATATTATAAAAAGAAAATTAAGTGTAAATTATATAATCTTAAATATACTTAACAGCGCTCGTTCACATTGTTAGAGAATGTCCACTCAACATTAGCGTCATGGCCCTTACAATGACTACCATTATTGCTGTAACAATTAAACGCCAAAGTTTTCAAGTCTATATTTAACGAATTCATTCTCCCTTATACGAACTTGCGTGATTGTTTAACAAACCAATATAGATTCCAGTAGCTTACCTTTCGACTAACCAATTGTCAAAACAGCAGTTCAAACTTCTTATTCTTGAATGTCCTCATTTTATTAGCTGTATTAGTCCTCGAAATTAACAAGGTAATAAAAACAAAAGTCTCGGGAGAGGGAAAGGTGCGCAGGAGGTTTTACGGAAGGTCTTTATGTCATCACTAATTAACTGTTACTGGGGTGGTGGAGTGAGTGGTGGTGGTACCGACCGTGGTGGTTGGTTGGTGCTGTGGTGTGGTCACGGTGCAGGGTTGCCAGTTATTTCCACTGGATTATCGTACATGAGCCTTTAAATTGTCGTTTTTCATCCAAAATTATTGTACACACTTTCAACATAATTATTAAGGAGTAACATGAATGACTTATTTCAATGTGTTTTAGTATATTTGTTTAATTAAACACACTCACATATATATATATATATATATATATATATATATATATATATATATATATCCGGTAAAAGAAAAACACTAAAATGAAACTACAAATAACTGGAAAACAATAAAAGTTCAACTAAATAAATGTGTACAATATATATAGGCCTATATATATATATATATATATATATATATATATATATATATATATATATATATATATATAAACTGTAGCTCAACAGCTATGTTAAAATGGGTAAGGCCGGCACGTTACACTGCTTTTACCTAGTTGAGAATTGTAGGTCATGACTATTCCGTAGGCCTAATTAGGTTTGCCATTAGGTTAACCAGGGGCAAGGGAACTTCGTGGGCCAATCTCTTTATGCTAATTACGCTTAGAAAACATGATAGTTCTAATGTATTTTACAGGATAGAGAAGTTGATCATCATGGTCATCATCATCTCCTCCTACACCTATTGACACAAAGGGCCTCGATTAGATTTCACCAGTTGTCTCTATCTTGAGCTTTTAATTCAATACTTCTCCATTCATCATCTACTTCACCCTTCATAGTCCTCATATAGGCCTGGGTCTTCCAACTCTTCTTGTACCTTGTAGGACCCTGTTAAATGTTTGGTGAACTAATTTATCTTAGGGAGTGCGAAGATCAAGCCCAAACCATCTCCATCTACCCTTCAACATGATCTCATCCACATATGGCACTAAGCTCTTTTATAGTTTCATTTCTAATCCGTCGTGTCATTTAACCCCCAATATTCTGCTGAGGGCTTTGTTCTCAATTATACTAAATCTGTTGGAGATTGTTTCATTGTCATACCACGATCTCACTAAATGGATATATAGTCTATTGTTTATAGGTAATTTCAGACGAATTGATATCCAAATATTATTCTATTTAACCTAGCCATTGTCTGATTTACTCATTTGAATGTTTCACAAAACTCTAATTCTAAAGACCCTGTATTGGAGGTCCATAGTTCCCAAATACTTAAATGATTCTACCTCATTAATCATTTCTCCTTTCAATGATATTTCATCTTTCATTGCATACTCCGTTCTCATCATCTGTCTTTCATCTATTGATCATCAGCTCAACCTCGTGTGAATTTCATGCATTCTGGTAAGCAAGCATTGCTTGATACCTCATAGTATTAGTTGAAAGGCAAATTTCAAGGATTAATGTGTGGAAATATATGTAATTCTAAAGGTTACTAGCTATGGACAAGGGTTCTTGTGTGACATGCATAGCGAATTATCCTATGCGGTGAAGAACAGTCTTTAGGATTTGGTTCTTTAATGAAACCTTCAGTTTTAAACCGGAGCAAGGGAGAATCGAGGAAATCTAAGCGTTCGTTATTTATATCTGTTGTGTAGCAAAAAAAGACTATTTTTCTTTCACTTTGATGCCTTAAGGTTGAGCGTAACGTTTGATCTCCAAAACTAAAACAAAGAAGGGGGGAAGGGAGGGGTAGTTCAGTATTTATAAACAAAAGACGAAATATAACAGAAGATTGTTATTAGAACGGAGGAAGGGATAGTCACAGATAGGCTGTAGGGTAAACCGAAACTTAGACCGACTCATCTCTTAACTCCTCCCATCTCCAGTATACGAGATCCCAAGTTAATGATACTTATTAGAAATTGAATATGGTGATAGAGATACGTGAATGACAGAAAATTAACACAAAGTTTGATATCCATTTCAGAGTAATATACTAGACTACGAATACTATGTAAATTTCATAGATTCGTCATTGCTATTTTAACGACTTAGAAGTCCCTACATATTTTTAAACTACCTAAAGATAATTAACTAAAGATTTTTATTACTTTTGGGAGTTAACCACTCACTTTCTCTGGTTCTATGTGCTATTTTGGAGCACAAGATAAGGTACATAATGTACCTTACAAAGAGTCAAGGAATCAAGTGATTGATAAGAAAGACGATAAACGAAACTGTTCCATGAAATAGAATTCGATAATAAATACATCATCCAATGAGTTAAAATGGCGATAAACATCGCTACTCCGCACTTACCAGTCTCTATCTCGGTCTAGCACCAACCGCCAGATTCTTTGGTACAGTTCACTCCCTCATAACTTTTTAACCGTTATATCCTTCCCTACAACTTACTTCCATACTGCCTCCCGTTGACCAAATCACTTCACTTTCTTTACATTGCATTCTCTTATCTAGAGACCATCTAATTCCAAATACATTATTCAGGTAATACATTTCAGAAACTCCCGGTTTTTTATTTAACTCCTCGCATTCTGTGTCCAACCTCATCTTTCAGCTCCTGCTTCATTTCATATGCTGTGTCTAAAGATTCCACAGGCTAAACTTAAATTAATTTTTCCATTTATCTGACTTCCATATGCATTTTTTGCCCCTGCTAGTATTCACTTACAACTTTTGTTTCTTCTCTCCAAGATATCTTCCAGATTATCACCAACGATAATCAGCTCCCTTTTATATTGCAAAAACATTTCCTTATTTACACGTTGCCTTTTCAATGCTTCGCCATTGAGAAAGTTAAACACTCTTAAGATATAAAGCCCAATTTTAAAGATATCTTCATGCTGAACTAGTCACATGGACGCGCGGCATGACAAGCCCAACCTTAGAGAATTTGTGGTTACATTCAACAATCTTCTTCATCAATCACACTCGCATTCTTAGTATGATTTACAATGAATTATCATCTCTCTCTCTCTCTCTCTCTCTCTCCTATATATAGTAATAATGAGCAAGTATCTAGTTTTATATATATATATATATATATATATATATATATATATATATATATATATATATATATATATGTATGTATGTATACTAGTATACGCGACCCGTCACCAATACAGATTCAACCCTTCCAACCCGTCATGTTAGAAGTTATACGTCTGGCCATGCCATTCATGAGTCTCTCTCTCTCTCTCTCTCTCTCTCTCTCTCTCTCTCTCTCTCTCTCTCTCTCTCTCTCTCTCTCTCTATATATATATATATATATATATATATATATGTACAGTATGTATATATATATATATATATATATATATATATATATATATATATATATATATATATATATATAAGCTATTGCCAGTGGTGCATTCCCACGCCCTTCCAACCTTTCCCTTTACTTAGCAATACAGTAATTGTTTTCCCTTCGCTTCCACAATTTTTCGCCTGGGGAATCACACTCGACACATTTGCAAATCCATTGTGTTTTGTTTTGTTTTGTTTTTTCCGATTCTTGTATCTCTAATCTGTTGAGCTTGTGGATCCATCTCCCTTTTCTCGATTTGTTTCTCTTACTCTCGTTTTATGCTGGCAACAAAAACCCATTTCTCTCGTACTCACAAATGGGTCACGTTCTATTTCAGTCTCTTTCCGGGAATACTTTATGGCAGAATCGCGCAGCGCTCTTTGGGGGATTTCGAGGTGCAGTCAAATTGGAAGGGTAGAGAGAGAGAGAGAGGGGTAGGAAATGAATGGGATAAATCGATTGTGTTAAAAGAATGTATCGTTTTTCACCTGTTTTTATAATAGTATTCCTTTTATATATATATATATATATATATATATATATATATATATATATATATATATATATATATATATATATATATGATCCGTTTCGCACATTTAGACGTGTTTTTTTATATTCAAATAAGCCATATATTTTTTATACATTAATGGCTGGATTCTCTTAACGACCTCGGGATCAGAGCCCCAAGCGAAATCACTCAAAGACAAGAGTTTGTGACCGGCCGGGAGTCGAACCCTGATAGAACTATCTTGATTATGTCTTGATCATCTCCTACGAATATTAAAACAAAGTGTCTCGATTATATTTCGCCAGTCATCTCTATCTTGAGCTATTAATTCTATACTTCTCCATTCATCATCTACTTCTCGCTTCATAGTCCTCAGCCATGTAGGCCTGAGTCTTCCAATTCCTTTAGTGCCTTGTGGAGCCCAGTTAA
>NC_090727.1:32344767-32364767 GCF_036898095.1 Palaemon carinicauda
GGTCTCCCAGGGGCTTCCAGGAGTTGTCATAACACAGAGCAAATGCAATTATTCGAAAATCCAAAGGAAGCCACCGATCTCACCGACATGACACAAAAGGAATGACCACGAAACACAATATCCTTTTGGCTATCATTTCTGCAATCAATATATTGGTGACACGAGATTCCAGGGGCTCAAAGATAAATCAGTTTCATTGATGCCCTCTCGTCCAAACCTGCATCAACAAGTGGTTTATTTCAACAGTTGCTGTTGCCGAAGGTAGCTTTCGCGTGTTCGGTATTTCTGGGATTTTGGAGGGGGGTTATTGTGATGAAAACAGAAGTTTTGTGAGTTCAATCGTTCTACAAATTAATAGGATTCAGTTTTATTTGATAAAACTGAATTGTGGGGAGGGAGTGAGGAGGCAGCCTAGGAGGAACCTATTAAGGGGGTAAGATCGAGAGGGAGGCAGAGAGTCATATGCCGAGATAAGGTGAAGGATGATAAGGAGAGGTTTGGGGGAAACGGATGCCTTTGATAGAAGGTATTGCAGAGGGTGCATCAGGCGACCGACCCTTTAATGTAGGGATAACGATGGGGAAGAAGAGCATGGAGAGAGAGAGAGAGAGAGAGAGAGAGAGAGAGAGAGAGAGAGAGAGGTGGTGGAATCTGTAAGGGGGAGAAGATCGAGAGGGAGACAGAGAATTAGATGGCGAGATAAGGTAAAGGACCATATAGAGAGAAGAGGTTTGGTGGAAGAGGATATCTTTGGTAGAAGGCATTGGAGAGGGTGCATCAGGCGACCGACCCTATGATGTAGAGATAACGATGGGGAAAAATTTTTTATATGTTGCTTTTGGTTTGTTGATACTTTTTTAAGTGTCACGATAGCCAACGGTTGTTTTCCTAGCAACGCTATCAATGCTAGTTTTTAATCAACATAATAAATGAAAAGATTTCCTAAAAAGAGAATATGCGAGGACGTCATTTCACGCTTTGATAAAATGAGATTAACTATAATTAAGATAAGAAATGTAAATTTCGGATTCAAAGAAATACGAATGAGAAAAGTGGAGATAAATTGAAAATTTTACGTTTTGGGGGACTTGGTGGCGTTATGCTCGATAATATAAGATAAGGGTAATGCAGCAGAAATTCAAAATTTCAAACTTGCAACAAATGTTTTAATATTGAACAGGCTGATCTAAGTCTTTTAATGGTTTATATATGATATATCTGTTTTAATGTTATTAACTTTTTTAAAATGTTTTATTTTAATTCTTCATTACTTCTTATATCGTTTGTTTATTTCCTTATTTCTTTTCCTCACTTGGCTATTTTTCCCTGTTGGAGGCCTTGGGCTTATAGCATCTTTCTTTTCCAACTAGGGTTGTAGCTTAGCTAATAATAATAATAATAATAATAATAATAATAATAATAATAATAATAATAATAATAATAATAATGCTGAATCTCAAGATAGGAACTCATGGAAGAAAATAATAATAATTCTTTAAATCCAGCTACGGTGTCCCAACCAATGACTAAAATCAATCAACATCTTCATTTCTGAAGTGGATAGTTCAATTGAGGGAATATCTAGTAATATGAATTCCCTATCATACCAACAGTACCAGTCACATAATAGATTCAGCGCCTTAAAGAAAGGTCACTTACCCGTTTCTGAATACTTTATAAAGTTTTTTTTTTTCCATGCTTGAGCTTTAATATACCTCAAACTTCCATAATATCTTAGTACAAAAAATCTGGAACCTGTTTCTATTCAGTACACAGTGTTGGAAGATCTTTCACCGGTAAAGGTAAAGTGTGTCATACGAAATTCTCTTGTTGCCGCCCACAGGAGGAAACATCCATTAGATTGGCTTATATTATCAACGAGGCACGGAACCAGATTTTAAAGGTTTAAATGTTGCTCATGAATGACAAAGGACAGTGGCAATGCCGTAGCTAGCAGGGCAGTGCCCTAGAGACTGACCATATATATATATATATATATATATATATGTATGTGTATGTATATGTATATATGTATATATACATATATGTGTGTATGTATATATATATATATATATATATATATATATATATATGTGTGTGTGTGTGATATATATATATATATATATATATATATATATATATATATATCTTTGTGTGTGTGTGCGTGAATATATATATAACGGATTTTGAGCGAAGCGAAAAATCTATTTTTGGGTGAGATGGCCATGTCGTCCTGATGGAAGTTCCTATAGGGTAACTTCCTAGGGTATATTACAACTACGGCGATATTCCCAGAGAATTTACCTTAAGGTACCAGAATTCTAACTCCTGGAGCGAGTATCCCTCGTGAAAGGGATATCGTGACATATCAGAGGACGTATTCTAGACACGTCACATGGCAATCTACAACCTGGACAGAGATTTTGTCTCGTAGGAGGTGATTGACGAGATACGAATTCGGGAAAGAAAAAGGGGAGCCGCTCCCAAGGCTTCCCTATCCCCCGATTCGTATGCGTGCCTGGCGCCAATCCTGGCCCCATCTGTATTCCTTGTAGCGTACACGAGGTGCTACAGATACTGTATGTAGGGAGGGGTCCTACAGCCCTTTCTTAGAAAGGCAAGGGCGGGTCCATCAGGACGACATGGCCATCTCACCCAAAAATAGATTTTTCGCTTCGCTCAAAATCCGTTTTTTGGGCTCAAGCCATGTTGTCCTGATGGAAGTGTACCAGAGCATTACTGTATCTGTGGATTCTCAGAACGTGCCGTACTCCCCGGAGGTAATTTTTTCCCGGTCGACTAGACCTAGAAACCTAAGATGTTACCGTTATACATCTTTTCAACTAACTATAAACTATGTTAGAGCTTCCTGTCCCCTACAGGGAAGAGTCCTACTAGACTCTGGAAAAGTCTCGAAGAGTACATATATCTATGTATGAATACCAGGCAAGCTAATATAGTGGTCTCGCCCTATATTAAGTAAAGCATAGTTTGTAAAGGACCACTGCGTCAATATGAAATATCGACCAGTTTTCCGCACAATACTTGTATTGGACAAAGGTTTTATATCCGCATAGGAGGAAAACCAATGCAACATAGCTTGCATAAAAGAACAATTCTATTAGAATGATCCCAGATAAGGTACATAGAATGAATGCTCAATTATACCAATAAATTGACACAGGTGAAGGAGACGCAAGGTTCTCAAGAACCAGATTATTGACAGGCAATAAATAGACAGGTTAACCACAATTATATATATATATATATATATATATATATATATAAGAAGAGGATAACCCAAAACTTTAAGCATAAGTATGATAGTAAACAGAGCTTGTTTGTCTGAAAGAAAAAACATTAGATGCCACTTTTAAGATACCGAGGTATCAAAGTCTTAAAAGCCTGTATTACAAATCAATGACATTAGCGTTAGAAACGCTCGGCACACATGTCTGCACTTATGCTAGGTTCACCTTCGGAAATGGAACAGTCTGGATGGGCAACACAGTGCCCTCACTTAGTTTGTAGTACAGTATGTAACTACACACTCACCCTGGAATTAATCGTCCCAATTAAGACCACTGTTCCTCGCAGAATTAAACAGTAGGGTTAACACCGCGACCCACTGCTACCACAGATCTCTCTTAGTTCCTCTACTTGCTTCGCATAGTGGCGAAAGAACACTCTGGAAGACTTCCAGCCAGTGTATGAATGGAGATGTTCAAAATCCATACAATTAAAGAAATTTAAGAATGAGGCAACTTTCCTCGGATCGTGACCTGCGGGTGTATTGTCAGGATCCGCTCTGCGAATAAAATATGTGATTTTCGCTCTGAGTTGATTCAGAGATAAATTTGAGCCTGATGTTTCTCCCCTGAATAGTTGACCACCCTTGAAGTCTGAAGTTCTATGAAGATAGACCTTTAGGCATTCTACTGGACATAGAGATGCATCTTCTTTCAGAGGGCAGATTCTCCAGGGACCCCACCTGTTGGTGGGTAACTTATTCTTGGCGAGAAACGTAGGATCCGGAAACAGGTTCAGTTCTTCCCCATCCAGGAACTGAACACGACCTGCCTCTCTCGAGAGGCTACAATCTCACTAACCCTGGCCCCGGACGCGAGTGCAAAATAGGAAAATAACTTTTTGTGTCAAATCCTTTAACGCACACTCTTCATTGCTCAACAGAGAAGCGAAATGAAGAACTTGTCTAAAGACCATGAAATGGGCTTTGGAGGTGCTGAAGGTCTGAGCCTAGCACAGGCTTTCGGGACTTTATTAAAGATCTCGTTACCTAGGTTGACCTGGAAGGCATATAGAATGGGTCTTGTCAAAGCAGACTTACACGCTGAAATCGTGTTCGCTGCCAACCCTTGACCATGGAGGTGGGGAAAAAAGATAAGCAGAAGTCTGTCAAGATCTCCTGCGGAATCTTCGCCTTGACAAAAGGCCACCCATTTTCTCCAAGATGACTCATATTGCCTTCTAGTAGATTTGCATTTATATTCCTCAAGGAAGTCTATACTGGCTTTCGAAATCCCGAAACGCTTTCTCACCGCTAGGGAGAGAAAATCATGAACTGCAGGGTCCGGGTTTTCTGTAATGAAGCGCAGACAGTTGACTTCTGGACTCGCTGGTCAGAACTGGATCTGGTAGTGGTACAAACTTCAGCTACAGTTCCAATGCCAGGAGGAACCACACGCTGTTCGGCCACTTGTGGGCCACTATTGCCGCTACCCTTTGAAGGATCTCAGTTTGTTGAGGACCCTCAACAGAAGGTTGTGAGGAGGGAACAGATAAATCTTGGACCATCTGTTCCAGTCGAGGGACATCGCGTCCACTGCTTCCGCTAAGGGGTCCTCGTACGGGGCACGTACAGGGGCAACTTCTTGTTGTCTTTCGTCGCAAAGAGGTCTATCTGCAGTTCTGGGACTGATTCAGAATGAAGGAGAATGATCCTGCGTCTAAGGACCATTCCGACTCTATCGGTGTGAACCTGGATAGAGCGTCCGCTGTCACATTGCGGACTCCTTGAAGGTGAACTGCCGACAGGTACCACTTCTTCTTTTCCGCCAATCGGAAGACGGCCAACATCACCTGGTTGAGAGGTGGTGACCTCGATCCTTGTCGATTCAAGTATCTTACAACTACCTCGCTATCTATTACCACTTTATGTGGAACGAATGACGCGGGGAGACTTTCTTTAAGGTAAGGAGCACTGCCCTAGCTTCTAGAAAGTTTTATGAGAAAGGTCTTGAATAGCCTGGACCAAGTCCCCTGGACTTTTTTCCGATGAGAGTGACCTCCCCATCCCTCCTTTGAGGCGTCTGAGTGAATCGTCACCAACGGGGGAGGTGGCTGAAGAAGAACCTGACTTCTTTAGATGTCTGGCTTGGGACCAAGGCCTGAGAAGAGTACTTAGCCGAAGCGGCTGGTCTTCTCAGATCTCTTCACGCGTTTGATGCATAACTTCTCCAAACTCCGATTGCATCCTTTAGCTGTGCTCTTAGCACTGGGTCTGTCACCGAAGCAAACTGGAGAGAGCGCAGTACTCTCTCCTGCTCGTGTCTTGATATCCTTTCGGAATCTTGAAGTCTCTTGACAGAACCCGCTATCTCCTTCCTTTTCTTCGCCGGGGTGGAGAAACGGTGTGACAAAAGGTCCCAGTGGATCTTAGCCACTGGAACTTTTGAGATGGAGAAAGTCGAGACTTTTTCTGTTGATCTTGAAGCCTAGGTACTCTAGGAACTGGATCACTTGACTGGAAGCTTGCAAGCATTCTGTCTCGGATGCTGCCCACACCAACTAGTCGTCCAGGTAGGCTACTACCTGAATTCCCTTTAGGCGAAATTGTTTGAGAGCTACACTCGCAAGCTTCGTAAAAATCCTTGGGGCTATGTTTAGCCCGAATGGCATGGCTCCGAAGGCGTATAGTCTTCGTTGTAGCCTGAACCCTAGGTAGGGGGAGAGTCGATGGCTAATTGGAATGTGCCAGTAGGCATCTGACAAGTCTATAGAGACGGAATATGCCCTCTTGGGCAGTAAGGTCCTTATGTGTTGCAGTGTTAGCATTTTGAATTTGCAATTCACTATGAACTTGTTAAGTGGCGACAAGTCCAGAATGACTCTGAGCTTTTCCGAGTCTTTCTTGGGAACACAAAACAGCCTCCCTTAGAAATTGATGGGCTTCACCCTTTTTCTCCAACCTTTCTTGAACGTACTCCTCCATAACGGGGGTGGAGTGTTGGAAAAACCGAAGGTACGGGGGTGGAGTGCTGTACCAGCTCCCGCCCAGTCCATTCTTGAGTAGGCTGTGGGCCCAGGGATCGAAGGTCCACTGATCCCGAAATTTCAGAAGTCTCCCTCCTACCGGTATCACCTCACTTGGACTGCCGTCCTGAGGTCTTGCCTCCCTGACCACGACCACCCCTGAATCCCCTTCCCCTTGAGGGGCGTCTAGACGAGCCTCTGGCTGCTCCTCTAGGCTTTGCTCGAAAGGAAGTAGACTGCCCTTCGAACGCTGGGGTGAATGCCGTGGACTGTGTCGACACGGCCTGGGGTACCCACTGAAAGGTGGTCGGGGTTTGTGCCACGATCTGGGGCACTGGGGGCAATGGCAATTGCAGTTGCTGTTGCTGTCTAAGAGGCTTGGCTGGCCGAGACGGTAGCCTAGTCCTCATAGTCTTCCTCTTTGGTTGAGGACCCTCATCCGGGGAAGACTTTCTTTTGATAGCCGGGCCCCACTTCTGGAGAAGGTTTCTATTCTCCAAGGCGGCTTTATCAAAAACTTCTTTGACCAAGTCGGTAGAGAAAAAGGTCTTTTCCCCAAATGTTGGAGGAGATTAGTTTCTTTAGCTCGTGCCTCACCGTAGCCGAGGTAAACACGAACTCCCTACAAGCTCTCCTTGCCTTGACGAAGCCATAAAGGTCCTTCGTCACTGTGGCCAGATGAGGCTTGGCCACTACCATGAACATTTCATGGACCTTGGGGTCACTTGCCATCATCTCGAGAGTAGTCTGAAGAGACATTGAGGCAGTCAGTCTTTCTTTTGTATCGAACTCACTTCGCAAAAGAAAGTCAGACAGCTTAGGGAGGTCCTTGCCGAACTGACGTCCGGCAATATCAGCCTCCAACTTTCCCACTGAGAACGTAAGATGGACGTCCTTCCAGTCTTTGTGGTCCATAGGCAGGGCCAGCGACAAGGGTTTACACTCCTCTAGGGAGGGGCAAGACTTGCCGGCCTCGATTGCTTTTAGTACAGCCAGAAACCCTTTCTGTAAAAGGGGGAAGGCTCTAGTAGGTGAGGACACAAAGGAAGGGAGCTTCCTATTCAATGCAGCTACCTTTGAGTTAGAGAAGCCCCTCTCTTTCATCGAGGATGAAAGTAGAGCTTGAGCCTTAGCATGGTCCATCACTATGACCTCCTTCGGCTCTGTCTCCTCCTTTGAAGCTGGTTCCTTCCTCAGCCGGACATAACAGTCCGGATATGATGCCTTGCTGGGCCAGAATTCCACCCTCCAGGGGAACTGAGCCCAGCTTATCCGAGATGACGATCTTTCCAGTCGTCATCGGCATGTGCTCAGCATACCTCCATGGGTTAGCATCTGAGCACAAGGGAAGGTCTTTCACATTGAGCTTTTTCTGGGGCCCATGTGATTCTGCAAGGCACTGCATTCGCAGTTCCATTGCAGCCGCCTTCACCTGATTCTCCTTCTGCATTTGTTGGATCATTCCAACAATAGAAGAGAGGGCCTGTCCCAGCTCTACTGGGAGACCGGCCGATGTAGAGGGGCTTGAACTTCATCCTGGGCTTCTGCCAGGAGGTCTTCCTCCTGACACCCGTCCACATCAGATATCCTGTCATTTAGCTGGATGTCTTGCATCGCGACCGCGACTTCAGCATCCACCTGGATCTGAACTTAGGGGATCTCCTCTTGAGGCTGGGGAATCACTGCATCAGCTGATGCCTTAGGGAAACGATACACCCTCATCTTCTCACTTGGAAGATAAGGGCCAGAAGTGTTCTTTTGGAAGCCCCTTACCCAGGTACGAAGCTTCTTCCTAGCTATTTAAATGTCTCATTAATCAGGTTAGTGCACACAGTACATACCTGAGGGTCCCAATACCGGAGATCATCCTTGGAGACAGCGTATGCTGCGTGTCTCCTACAAAACTCATGTCCGCAGAGGTTCTTGCTGCTGACATTGCAGAAAGCACTTCCCCACTTCGGAGTGTCCTTCTGTAAAGAGAAGAAATTTCCATGAGTATCAAGTGAACTATGTATCACTGGATATGCATAGTATAGCATAACAATTCAGAAAGGAAAGACACACACTTGTGTTTCCCTCACAACCCATTGTTGCAGCCTTCCAGATAATAAAATAAAAAATGGTTTATCTCTTCTAGAGTAACCAATGCAAGGTTTCCAGAGGAAACAGGTGGAGCTCACACCTAAGCAATGATTTTAAAATCCTGGATAATAGACAGGGAAGAACTCAGCTTCCTATCTGAGGGCAACAGCAAAGGGATGTGCAAGAAAACACAATAGTGTTAGAAGATACAGTGCTGTACCAAAACCTTTACTATAGTTTTCTTCTTACTGTATATGCTATACAGAAGAATACTAGTACAGTATAGGGGGATGTGTGCCGGCCTGCCTTTGCCGGCCGGCACACACCGCAACTAGCTTTAAAGTATACTACTTAACAGCTATAGGGCGGCAGCACTCTGGTTCAAATGCCTGTGCCGGTCGGCAGCAACTGCCGGCCGGTAACAGCCAGTGTTGGCCGGCAATGGCTGCCGGCCAGCAACTACACAAGGTAGTACCCAGCTGCCGGCCACACTCTTGGTGACCGGCAGACAAGGACTGACATAAGCCGGCCGGCAAAGGTACAAGACCGATGCCAGCCGGCAGCAAAAGAACCAGAGAACTACCCTGCCCGGCTGCCGGCCTCATAGTCCGGCAGCCGGGACAGGTACAGCACTAGAAGAAAATAGAATGGATGCCGGGATAAGAGTGTACACTACCTCCAAGCCCGGCAACCGAAAGAGTGCATATAAGGAAGGGGAGAAACTAATTCAGGCTTCCTTGACCAATGCCGTCCGGCTCTGCCGGCAGGCATGGATGAGGGACCAAGAGAGGTCCGGGCAGCACTCGAAAACATAAGACCCTTGCCGGCCAGCAGCTCTGCCGGCCGGCAATGGGCTGAGTCAATTCCACATCCCAACCTATACTAGGTCCAGAAGTAGAACGACGTACAGTACAGTAAGACCCCTGCCGGCCAGCTCTGCCGGCCGGCAAGGTACAGTACAGTAATGGCTAGGCCATTACGGAGATAGAGGGGGAAGGGACAAGAGGGTCCTGCCAACCTTGCTTTAGTGACAGATCACCCGCAGCCAAGAAACTTATCTTAGCCTAAGGGAGATCTAAGGGAAAAGGCCAGCAATACTTGCCAGCTTCCAGAGCACCAAAGCAAGGAAGGCGTTGCTACTCCCAAGGGAAGAACTTATCCTCCCCCGAGAACAGCAACAGGACTTAGTCTGGTCGATCACAAAAGAAGGAATCATAACTACAGAAACCTTCGGTAGTGACCTAAGGGAGCTAAGCTCCCTTTGTATGTGTTAGGTCAGCGAGGGGGACTCTGCCCCAAGCCAGACAACACAGACTCAGACTAAAAACTCTGTTGTTCTCTCCCTCTTGAACCATAACTACAGGAACAGGAAGGTACAGTAACACCCTAGTATAGTTTTATCGAAAATAAATTCGGAAAAAACCACTTAGGGATAAGCCCAAGGCTTAAACAGAGGGAAAGGGATTGCATACCTTCTCCGAAGAAAAGAAAGCAACCGGGGAGTATGATAAAGTATACTAAGGCTCCATAAGCAATTAGCCTAGGCACCAAGAGAATCGATTACCTAATTCACCGAAACTCACACGTATACAATCTTGGAAATATTCCACACAGTCTAAAATGTATAAAATATAGCCTAAAGCTTCAATAAAATTTTAATTACACTCGGAAAAACCAAAATCATGCATGAAGTACTAGGACCAAACGACTAGGCTACATGGCCTAGCGTAGGCCAGAATGGCGAATACTTCGCCAAATAATACTAAGCACGAAAGGAAATCCTATGTAATGCTAAATAGCTAAAATTTATTAAAGCAAAACAACCAGGAATGTCGCTCTGACTAACTAATTTATACCTAGCGAGCGACAGTGTCCAGGACACCTCTGGTAGGCTACGGCTCTTGTATCAAAGATTAATCCTATTAATCACTCAAAATTTTACCAAGAGCCTACATTTATACATGACAGACACTATACTCAACTTATCAGAGGCCGACGAAGACGAAGAAGCCATGAAAAGTCGAATAAATCCAAGATTTGCGAGAAAAACAGGAAAAAACACCGAGTTGTTAAGCTACGCAAAAAGGAATACAGACGGCGCCAGGATTGGCGCCAGGCACGCATACGAATCGGGGGATAGGGAAGCCTTGGGAGCGGCTCCCCTTTTTCTTTCCCGAATTCGTATCTCGTCAATCACCTCCTACGAGACGAAATCTCTGTCCAGGTTGTAGATTGCCATGTGACGTGTCTAGAATACGTCCTCTGATATGTCGCGATATCCCTTTCACGAGGGATACTCGCTCCAGGAGTTAGAATTCTGGTACCTTAAGGTAAATTCTCTGGGAATATCGCCGTAGTTGTAATATACCCTAGGAAGCTACCCTATAGGAACTTCCATCAGGACGACATGGCTTGAGCCCAAAAATATATATATATATATATATATATATATATATATATATATATATATATATATATATATATATGTATATATATGTGTGTGTGCGAGATATATATATATATATATATATATATATATATATATATATATATATATATACATATATGTGTGTGTGTGTGATCAACGCCCAAGGGAGGACCAGGCAATGGCTACTGATGAGTCAGCAAGTAGACCTATAAGCCCACCCAAATTCCCCATCCTTAGCTTACAAGGATGGTGAAGTTGCAGACTCTACAAGAAACTATCGAGCTTGAGCAAGACGGTTCGAGTCCTGTGATCGCCAAGCAGGGCCGTTTCCAATAGGCCATCGCAAGCTCATGCAGAAATAGAAATTAAAACCATATCATAAGAGTGCGGACAAAAACATTATTTTACTAACCTTAAAAAACACTACAGTTAACTCTGATGGAGGTAGAATGTACTTCCCAAACAAACAGTTGTTTGTGAAAAAGTTGAATTCAATGCATTACCAGTTTAAGTTTTATAATATGAAACATCACTGTCATCATTAATGACTCACAGATGTGAAACCTATAAAAGGCCCATCCAAAAAATTTGATTAATGCCAAAACAGCTTTCCTTTTGGGTAAGCTACGATGGTTATGGCATGTCCCATAAGATCCATTGAATCTCCGTTAAGCTGAAGACTGAATCAGGTACCTGGTAGTTAACTATGTGTGTTAGCAAGCAACTGGGATTCCTTGTTTAGATTGTAACTTGTTTTATGTCGGCCAAACATCTGCAAGTATTTCAGTCAGAATAAAACAGCATAAGGTGGCTGGCTCTAGGGGTCATCATGATAATGCATTGGCCTCCCATGTTTAAGAGGATGGGGGTAACAGCCTTATCCCAAAAATACTGTTCTGAGAACAGGATCACTATCGCCTTCTGGAGATGCCTTCTGTATCGCACGTATTCCATACACGAGTATAAACTAACATTATTGCTTTATTTTGTATCTCTCGCTCTCCCCTGTACTGATAATAAACCTGTTAAAGCTTGCTATAGCTTGTTTTGTCCTTTTTTTATTTTTTGTGTCATTCTTGTCTCGTTCAATAAACTCATTGCATTCTGGAGACGCCCTCAAAGGGGGAAATGGATAAAAAGATTGAACGTTTTCGTATCCTCCCATGTATAATAAAGAGCAAGACATGTCTGGCTATACATACATACATGCATATATATATACTGTATATATATACACACACACACACACACACATATATATATATATATATATATATATACATATATATATATATATATATATATATATATATATATATATATATATATATATATATATATATATATATATATATATATATTTCCTTTCTCGCTGAGAGGCAGGGTAGAGAGAGAGAAGTAGTCATACCCTGGAGAGAGGGTGTACCCCGCCCCACCCCGAGCGGTATACTTGGACACTATAACCACCCAGAAATTGCTGAACCAGCCGGTTGTAGTTAGGAAAGGGGGAGGGGGTGGGAAGGATTGAATCTGTGTGTGCATATCTATCTAAATATTTAGACGTAAATTTTGACTTCTTGGGTACTGTATATATATATATATATATTTATATATATGATATATATATATATATATATATATATATATATATATATATATATATTTATATATATATATATATATATATAATATATATATATATATATATATATATATATATACAGGATATATATATATATATATATAGATAGATAGATAGATAGATAGATATAAACATATAAATATATAGACATATATATATATATATATATATATATATATATATACCAGAAAGGCGATTGAAAATTAACACATGAACTTGTTAAATAGTAAGGTGATGGGAAGGATGGTTTCCCGAGAGTTTAAATGTATTATATATATATATATATATATATATATATATATATATATATATATATATATATATATATATATATATGTGTGTGTGTGTGTGTGTGTGTGTGTGTGTATTATATTGAGGTTTTTGCTTCCAGTCGACTTTCTGGTAAATCTGAAGCTTTTCAGAAACGAAAATTCTATTCATTGCATTATATTACATTACATTCTATAAATGTACGTTTTTGTCTATTATATATATATATATATATATATATATATATATATGTGTGTGTGTGTGTGTATACATATATATATATATATATATATATATATATATATATATATGTGTGTGTGTGTGTGTATGTATGTATTTATTTATACAGTATATATATGTATGTATTTGTTTATGTATGTATTTGGATTTTTATACTATATACACTATTCCACCAATACTCTTTTTTCAAACAAAAACTCTGCTTTCCTGTAAATTCGATTGAAACTGCAATAATAATATATAGGAAAGGTCTTTGAGCCACAGGTGGTTTCGTTCGACGGTCCTCGTTTTTCTCCGCTTGGAGAAAGGAAATCTCTGTGAGATTGAATCCATCCTCGCCAGGGCAGCTCCTCTACAAAGAAGTGTTGAGGAAAGCGCTTCCAGTAATCTAACAGATGGAGAGAGAGAGAGAGAGAGAGAGAGAGAGAGAGAGATTAAATCAAGTGATTGGAATAATTTGAACAATACTTCTTATTTCAAGGGGTTAACTACTGCCCTGTAATTGTTCAGTTGTTGTTTTCCTCTTGGTAAGGGTAGAAGCGACTCTTTCGCTATGATAAGCAGCTCTTCTGAAGGACACTCCTAAATCAAACCATTGTTCTCTAGTCTTGGGTAGTGCCATAGCCTCTGTACCATAGTCTTCCACTATCTTGATGTAGAATTCTCTTGCTTGAGGGTACTCTCGGGCACACTATTCAATCCTGTTTCTCTTCCTTTTTATAGGATATATATGAAAGATTTATTTTAATATTACTGTTCTGAAAATATTTTATCTTAATTGTTCATTTCTTCAATTCTCTTATAGTTTATTTATTTCTTTGTTTCCTTTCCACACTAGGCTATTTTTTCCCTGTTGGATCCCTTAGGCTTATCATCATCATCATTTCCTTTCCACGTCTATTGACGCAAAGGGCTCGGTTAGATTTCACCAGTCGGCTCTATCTTGAGCTCTTAATTCAATACTTTTCTATTCATCATCTCCCATTTCATGCTTCATAGTCCTCAGCCATGTAGGCCTGCGTCTCCCAGCTCTTCTGATGCCTTTTGGACTTATAGCATCATGTTTTCCCAACTAGGGTTGTAGCTTAGGTTGTAACAACAACAACAACAACAACAACAATAATAATAATAATAATAATAATAATAATACTGTATTATATAAGGCTGAATGGAATTGAGATGTATTGTTTTGGAATGCACAGGCAGAAGGGAAGAGCTATTGGAAAAGGGGCTGATTGAAATAGTATTACATTAGAGTATTTTCATTTGCGTTATCATTGGGTCGTTTTATGGCTGGAGAACTGATGGATTTTAAGGGTGTTTATCAGTCTCACGACTGATAGAAAGACAAACTGACAAGAAGAGAAGAGATGAGTGATAGGTAGACAGGAAGAGAAGGGATGACTGATAGGCAGACATGAAGAGTAGGGATGACTGGTAGGCAGACTGATAGAAAGACAAACTGACAGGAAGAGAATGGATGACTGATAAACAGGCAGGCAGAGATGAGATGACTGATAGGTAGACAGGAAGAGAAGGGATGACTGATAGGTAGACAGGAAGAGAAGGGATGACTGATAAATAGACAGGAAGAGAATGGATGACTGGTAAACAGACAGGAAGAGAAGAGATGACTGATAGGTAGACATGAAGAGTAGGGATGACTGATAGGCAGACAGGAAGAGAAGAGATGACTGATAGGCAGACTGATAGAAAGACAAACTGACAGGAGGAGAATGGATGACTGATAAACAGACAGGAAGAGAAGAGATGGCTGATAGGTAGACAGGAAGAGAAGGGATGACTGATAAACTGACAGGAAGAGAAGAGATGACTAATAGACAGACAGAGAAAGGATAACTAATAAATAGGAAGACTGATTGATATACTGACATACAGGAAGAGAAAGGATAACTGAAAGACAGACAGGAAGAGAAGGCATGACTGACAAACAGACGGGAAGAAAAGAGATGACTGATAGACAGATAGGAAGAGAAGGGGTGACTGATAAGCAGACAAAACAGACAGGAAGAGAAGAAATGATGATGTTCAGACAAATAGACAGGAAGAGAAGAGATGACTGATAAACAGGCAGGAAGAGAAAGGTTAAGTGAAAAACAGACAGACTGATAGACATACAACCATACAGGAAGTGAAGAGGTGACTTAAAAACATACATAGACAACAAAAGAAGGGGTGACTGATAAACAGACAGGAAGAAGTGACTGAAAGACAGTCAAACAGACAGGAAGAGGTGACTGAAAGACAGTCAAACAGACAGGAAGAGAAGAGATAACTGATAGACAGACAAACAGACAGGAAGAGAAGAGATAACTGATAGACAGACAAACAGACAGGAAGAGAAGAGATAACGGATAGACAGACAAACAGACAGGAAGAGAAGAGATAACTGATAGACAGACAAACAGACAGGAAGAGAAGAGATAACGGATAGACAGACAAACAGACAGGAAGAGAAGAGATAACGGATAGACAGACAAACAGACAGGAAGAGAAGAGATGTTTCAGTAGAATCAGTATGGGGGTAGCTCCGCCAATGCACCTCATAGGGCGCACTGTAGGCATTACTCAAGGGTCTTAGCAGCATTCCATGTGCCCCAGACTTTACTTGTTTTATATCCTTCTACTTCAATAGTAAACAGATGCATTTCTCGGTGAATGGCCTCATTGACCCCAACGCCGAGCTAATTCATAAGGTTTCGACACCTATACGCGGTGAAAGGGTTTGTGTATCGCCATGATCAGCAAAGCTTTACTAGTCAGGGCCACTCATACTAAGTTGGTTTGCTGTGAGCGATCAGACTAAAGTCTCCCACCATCACCAATCAGCAGTGGCAAGGGTGGTAATGGAAACTGGCCAAAGCCCAGACATGAATTCACATGTCTGAGGCCTTTTTCCTGCAGTGGACTAGAAGCAACTGGAAACTGGCCAAAAACCAGACATGAATTCACATGTCTGAGGCCTTTTTTCATGCAGTGGGCTAGAAATAGCTGCATTTATTGTTGTTGTTGTAGTTGTTGTTGTTGTTATTGTTGTTGTTATTATTGTTGTTGTTGTAGTTGTTGAGTTTGCTAAACAAATCACAATAAAATCCTTATATATTAAAATCATATTTAATATTCTACCCAATGATATATACAACATAAATCACCACCTACTATAGTGAGTATTATAACAAGGTACAAAATAACAATGGAGGGTAAAACATAAATCCCCATTGACTCTACCTTTCATTTCCAAAACTATTTCTTCCCCCCTATTTTGCGAGCCGGAATTCCCGATGTAAGTTGCAACAGCCATCTGCCACACCTGAGACTCCGAGATTCGTCTGGGCATTGGCAATAGGTCGAGTTATCTCGGGAGATTTCTCTTCCCAAAGGACTTTGCCTCTGGAATGCATCTGGGACCTTCGCACTGATGTTGGGTATTATTGTGTCTCGTTCTCTCTGCGTGTCGAAAACTAAAAATTAGTATTATCTCTCTTGTTTTCTCTTATTGGTATTATTAATCTTACGAGCTAAGCTGTAACACTAGTTGGAAAAGCACGATGCTATAATTCCAAGTGCTACAATAGGGATAAATGGCCCAGTGAGGAAAGGAAACAAAGAAATAAACAACCTACACTATGTTAGCTGTTGGAGCCCTTGGGCTTATAACATCATGCCTTTGAAAATGAGTATTATCTCTCTTGTTTTGTCTTATTGGTATTATTATTCTTACGAGCTAAGATGTAAACCTAGTTGGAAAATTAAGATGCTATAATTCCAAGGGCTCCAATAGGGATAAATAGCCCAATGAGGAAAGGAAACAAGGAAATAAACTATATTGACTGTTGGAGCCCCTAGCCTGATAGCGTTCTGCCTTTCCAACTAGGGTTGTAGCTTAGTTAATAATAATAATAATAATAATAATAATAATAATAATAATAATAATAATAATAATAATAATAATAATCACACTGATGCTAAACAAAAGCAATGAATGTAACTGTTACTGTTCTTAAAGTATTTTATTTTTCCTGTTTCCATTCCTCACTGAGCTATTTTCCTTGTTGGAGCCCCCGAGCTCATAGCATCCTGCTCTTCCAACTAGGATTGTAGCTTAGCAAGTGATAATAATAATAATAATAATAATAATAATAATAATAATAATAATAATAATAATAATAATAATAATAACGCTATTTTGATGCCTTTGAACCAAGGCTCGATTCTTTTTCTAAGATTTTATATAACATTTAGGGCTTTGGTTTATCACATTGCTGTGTTGATTATAAAATGGGGAAGTATTGGGTTATAACTTGGAACTTACTTGAATATTGCATTTGAGGCCGACTCAGATATCATAAGAAAAAGTTCACTGTTTCGTTAAAACACACACACACACACACACACTCTCTCTCTCTCTCTCTCTCTCTCTCTCTCTCTCTCTCTCTCTCTCTCTCTCTCTCTCTCTCTCTCTCTCTCTTTTACACTCACATATGCACAGTATACTATATATATATATATATATATATGTGTGTGTGTGTGTGTGTGTGTACGTGTGTTTGTGTTAGAATAAAGCCATAAAAGGATGTTTAGAAAACAGGATTTAAGTCCCAGTATACAAATCTAGATTCCATGAAATAACCGATTAAGTTAATATTTGTAATGTAATATTTTCTAGGGGCCATGAAGAAATTAATTTAATAAACTAATATCCAGAAGTTTGTACGAGGAAATTTCTGAATTCAGAGAAATTTCCATTCCATTAAAACCTATAGAATACAGTAATTTCCAGAGTACAGACAGGATGACCAAATCCAATCCTAAAATGGAAAATATGTGCTCCACTCTCCCAATTTGACCTAAAACACATTACCCCCGACCCTCACGAATAACTGTTATTAAACCAGCCGACACATTCATGCTTATATAACAGCAACGAACCAGCCCTAAGGGTTTAATTGCACGGATGTGGAGCTATTGGTTTCGGCGACATGAATTTAATTGAAATGGACGTCAACGCCATGGAAAAGGGCAGTATTTAATTCGGGGCACTAATTGCCAAATAAACTCATTCATCTTTGCGCTGTATAGGACTTTTAATAAGATTGGAAGCAGTGGGTTGGCCAGGGCACCAGTCTCTGTTGAGATACTACCGTTAGAGAGTTATTGGGTCCTTTGATTGGCCATACAGTACTACATTGGACCCCTCTCTCTGGTTATGGGTCATTTTCCCTTTACCTACACGACACCGAATAGTCTGGTGTATTCTTTACATGTTCTCCTCTGTCCTCATACACATTACAACACTAAATTACCAAACAAGTCGTCTTCGCACAGGGGGTTAACTACTTCACTGTAATTGTTCAGTGGCTATTTTCCTCTTGGCAAGAGTAGAAGAGACTCTTTAGGTAAGGTAAGCAGCTCTTCTAAGAAAAGGACACTCCAAAATCAAGCCATTGTTCTCTAGGCTTGGGTAGTGCCACAGCCTCTATACCATGGCCTTTCACTGTCTTGGGTTAGAGTTCTCTTGCTTGAGGGTACACTCGGGCACACTATTCTATCTTATTTGTTCCTCTTGCCTTTTTTATTTTTTTTAAGTTAATTATGTGAAAGGTCGAATTTAATGTTATTACAGTTTCTAAAATATTTTATTTTAATAGTTCAATACTTCTCTTGTAGTTTATTTATCCTCTTGTTTCCTTTCCTCACTGGGCTATTCTTCCCTGTTGGAGCTTTTGGGCTCACAACATCTTGCTTTTCCACCTAGGGTTGTAGCTTAGCTAATAATAATAATAATAATAATAATAATAATAATAATAATAAGAGTTAAAACGTGTCAGAAAGACCTGGTTTGGACCCCGGTACCTGTTTAGGAGGGCTCTAGGACCCCCTATGTCCTCTTATTTAGTCATTTAGGGGACATTTCCTATGTAAACCCCTAAATTATTTTAATTTAGCGTTAATTATACTGACACGTTCAGTTCGTACAAATTAACAGTAAAGAATGAATTTTATTTTTATAAAGAAAATTTAATTACAAAATAAATAGCTAGATTTTTGAGTAGTTATTGTATGTTTTCGCATTTGTTGAAATAGTTTATATTATATATCATATTATATATATATATATATATATATATATATATATGTATATATAATATATATATATATATATATATGTATGTGTGTGTGTGTGTGTTTGTGTGTATGCATATTGTATGTACACACATGTATCTACATAAATAAATCATATATAAAGTTTATATATATGTATATATATTTATATATTATATATATATATATATATATATATATATATATATATATATATATACTATGTATACATTTATACAGTATATATCTTCTTATTACCATTGCTAGCCAAACTAAAAAAAAATTCCGTTCAAAACGAACATATAATTATCAATGTACAAAACAAAACATATAGTTTTACACAGTCACGCATAAGCATAATAACATAAGGCAGAAAAGACACAACATCAACACCAATGCTAAGAAACGAAACAGACTCTTGTATCACGAACAGCTTGAACTTCAACGACAGAAAATTTCGATTTTTTTTTTTGGGGGGGGGGGGGGGTGGGGGGGGCGGTCATAAAAATGCTAAGCACCACCATTCGCATCAGCATCCTTCGCATTTCCTTAATGAAACACGAAATCTCATTTCGAGGTCCTTCATTCATCCTCCGTGTTTTCATTACTAGATGAGACAAGGGCATCCCAGCTCCCTCATGGGCTGGGGGTGTGGCCTATCATTGGGGAGGGGGCGGGGGGAGTGTTTCTGGGGGAGCCTGTCTCGGAGGGTAGGTGGGGGTGTTTCACGAATCGTACCTTAACTAATTAACTCACTCGCTCTCATATCTGCAAAGTATCTCAGGTCATGAGATGATAATAATGTTTATGAGATTATAGTCCTTATAATTTTCCGTCTTGAATTTCAGGTGGGAGCGGGGGTAAGGGAGAGTAATGCTTATATTAATGAAGGAGAGAATCAGTACTGCATTAGGTTCTATTGTCGTTGTTGTTGTTATTATT
>NC_090727.1:32377267-32389767 GCF_036898095.1 Palaemon carinicauda
GTAGAGGAAGGATTGACAACAAATCAGACACGTATTACCAGAACGAGATCAAGAGCATACCTCCGCCACTCGCAGCTAATGAATTTTTTTTGTGTGTGTGTGTGTGTGTGTGTGTGTGTGTGTGTGTGTGTGTGTGACGGTAACTCAAATATCATGAGTCGATTTCTTCCAGTTATCAGTTATCTAGAGAAGATACTGGGTTATACCAAATTCTCTTTAACTGTTGGCAAGATATCTAGCTAATTCACTAATACAATTGAGAACCTTAATGTATTTTATATATATATATATATATATATATATATATATATATATATATATATATATATATATATATATATATATATATTATGTGTGTGTGTGTGTGTGTATTTTTGTACGTACAGTGCAATACATATCTTATATTACTGCCTTGAGTGTTTTCTATGAAAATTAATTTTAGAGAGAGAGAGAGAGAGAGAGAGAGAGAGAGAGAGAGAGAGAGAGAGAGAGAGAGAGGGAGAGAGAGAGATGCTTTGCAAACAAGAACCCAGGAATAAAGTGTAATATGCAAATCCTTTGTATTATTACATGCAATTTTATCATTCATGAGGAGAAATTTACTATCCTGAAACTGGAATCAGCCACTGTATTCAGGAGAGCACCACTCCTCACTGGGCTATTTTTCCCAGTTGTAACCCTTGGGCTTATAGCATCTTGCTTTTCCAACTAGTGTTGTAGCTTGGCTAATAATAATGATAATAATAATAATAATATCGACATCAAATGCAGCCGTTTCTAATTCAGTTCAGGACAAAGACCTCAGACATGTCCTTATTCATATGTTGGGTTTGTCCAGTTTTCATCACCCGCTGGCCAGTGCGGATTAGTGATTATAAATAATTCAGGAATTACCTTCTATGGTATTCCTTACTGACAGAAGTTGGAATCTTTTTAATATTAAGATGAAGTCAAAACCAATTGACGGGAAGTAAAGGCGAGAAATTTCGGTTTATGACGATTTTGAAATTGACAACATCTAATACTATAAAGTCTACAGTAAGCCAGAAGCAGTTGAAATGTTTTTAAGCTTAAACCCTTTCTCATTCTATTTACGAACTTCAAATGCAGAATAAATGATCAATAATAACGAGGAATACTTAAATAAATGTAATAAAAACTTTTCAAATCATATAAACGGTGTGGGCTAGAGTACTGCAGGTTGCATGAGAACATAGGCCTAGTTAGTGGTGCCTGATAGTGAACAATAACTTATTTTGTTCCTATAGTCTATCTGTTCCATTTAATATGACGGAAAAGTCAAATTGCAATATGTCATAGATAAAAGTAATTGAAATTCGCGAAAATGTAAATTACACAACATTTTAGTGTGTATCCAGTTACCTGGAGTAAGCTGTTCTTGCCCTTACGATGCCAAACAGTAAGGGTCATTTCATTCTTTTTTCCTTTATAATAGTATACGTCTTTTTAACCGAATAATTTTCGTTCGATTTAATTTGGCGTCAGCATCGTTTTTGAAACTTGGATTTAATGTCGTTAATTATAACTTTATTTGAGAATCTTATGCTTTATTTAAGCGTAGGCCTAAGTGACTTGATCTGCAGATGCATATTTCCTGCCTATAACCGTAAAACTTTTACAATGATGTAATTATGTAGAGTCGAAGTTAGAATTAAAGACATTCGAACACAAAATACGTCTACTTCGTGATTATGCAAAAGTAGGCCTACGCCATTGTTTCTTATGTACATTTCCTTTATTATTTGAATATTTAGAGCATAATTACCAATACCCATTGTCTATGAGTATACATGAAACCTAATTAAGTGTGTGTGCGTGCATGAGTATAGACACGAAAGTCTAAGCAGATATCTCTCTCTCTCTCTCTCTCTCTCTCTCTCTCTCTCTCTCTCTCTCTCTCTCTCTCTCTCTTTAAAGGGTAGGGTAGGGGAGGTATGGGGGGCGAGAGGGGGAACGCGACAGAAGCTTCGAGAAAAGGAAGCAATGGCGGTTAGCTACACTCGACGGTTGTAGAGGGAGAGAGGGGTGGTAATGAGACAAGATCGAATAGTTGAAAACGTAGGGGGTTGTAATGCAGGAAGGGAGCAGGGAGTGCAGTGTAGGGAAAGATATAGGGACAATAAAAGAATGTATCGAAAGGAGAAATTTGCGAAAGGCTTGACGAGGAGAAGAGAGAAAGGGTGTTATGCAATTAAGCGGTGTGAGAGAGGATATTTTTACGATGAAAGGAAGGAGTTTTTTTCCAGCTTAGGCACGAAAGAATCTGAAGTAAATTATCAATTTAGATTGAGAGAAAGGATACTTGACACTTCCCTGACTAATTGGGTTTGCACTAGGAAGGATAGTGCTCCGCGTGGGATAGGATAGGGAAATGGATAGGCAGGGATAAGGAAGTTCTGTAGAGCGTGCTTGTGTAAAGGGTATAGGTAGGGAATGGAAGGGTGAGGTATGTGTGCTGTAAGGGATAGGAAGGATAGACGGCATAGGCTATCCTTACTGTATAGAGAAGGATAGGTTTTGACGTGTTGACTGTGAACGTGATAGGTTACATCAGGGAGATAATAATAATAATAATAACAATAATAATAATAATAATTATTATTATTATTATTATTACTACTACTTGCTAAGCTACAACCCTAGTTGGAAAAGCATGATGCTATCAGCCCAGGGTCTCCAACAGGTAAAATAGCTCAGCGAGGAAAGGAAACAAGGAAAGATAAGATATTCTAAGAACAGTAACATTAAAATAAATATTTCCTATATAAACTATAAAAACTTTAACAAAACAAGAGGAAGACAAATAAGATAGAATAGTGTAACCAAGTTTACCCTCAAGCAAGAGATTGGTCATATCAGCGTGATAATAATGTGAGAGATGTGTTATATAAGGAAATTATGCTAATTGGGAATAACATTTTCCTGCTAATGAAATTAATAAGTTTGTGTGGATATCAGACAGTGAAATGAGGAGATCCCTTCTTAGGCTATGAAAAATCTTGAGTTTGCGGGAAAAATTGAATGAACAATTAGACTAAAGAATGTAGGAGAGAAGAATGGGAGGCTTAATGTGGATAAGGGGAATAGATATAAGATAAAGAAGGGATAGAGAGAGGGTACGAGGTTAGGAACAGTGGCACTCCAGCAGAGTGGAGGCCCAAAAGTTAGTGAAAACTTGGCTAATTGCTAATGCCTTAGATTCGCACCTAGGCCTATGGCACTGCCGTCTGTATTGAGACGGCAATGCCTATGTTAGTGTAAATGTGAATAACAATTTTGCCCATAGACTTACTCCCAGGGTAAAGTTGTAGACTGTGTAGGAGAATATATTAGAAAAGAGCATAATAGATGAATTTGAAGTGTATTAACGTTATAGTTTATCTGTGTAGGCTACAGCTGTAATACAGTGTCTTTGTCTCTATATTTGAATTGTCTCTTTATGTAACCTATTATGTTTTGTGTTTTCTTTGCAGCTTTTATGCTCTGTTTGGTGAAATTCAAATCCTTGCTGATAATAATAATACCAGAGAGAGAGAGAGAGAGAGAGAGAGAGAGAGAGAGAGAGAGAGTGTGTGTGTGTGTGTGTAGGAGGGCCACTAGAGATAATATATATGGTATATCTATCAATTTTTATGATTTTCTCCAAAACGCCACCTACTTCTTACACCCTCCTCCAAACTCTATACTGAGAGAGAGAGAGAGAGAGAGAGAGAGAGAGAGAGAGAGAGAGAGAGAGCACCTGAATGAACTATATTTTGATATCTGTATATTCATGCGTCATCTGTTAAGACTTATGGAATGTAATAATTGATAGTTTGATCTCTCGATCTCTCTCTCTCTCTCTCTCTCTCTCTCTCTCTCTCTCTCTCTCTCAACACATATTCGACTAATGAAATTCTTAGCAAAAGCTTACATTTGATGAATGGATACAAATTTACCAAAAAAGTTGGCCTACACTTACTATTATTATTAGCTAAACTACAACCCTAGTTGGAATAGCAGGATGCTATAAGCCCAAGGGCTCCAACAGGGAAAATTACTCCTGTGAGGAAAGGAGATAATGAAATAGATAAATGATATGAGAAATAACGAACAATTAAAAAAGTGACATCAAAACGTATTTTAATTATAAACTATAAAAAGACTTAGGTCAGTCTGTTCAACATAAAAACATATTTAAATTCCTGTCATGAAGGGCAGAGGCAAGGGACAGTGACATTGCCCTATCATACATAACAATGCCCTACATACTGACCATATTACATCTGATCAGCGCCCAAGCCCCCTTTCCACCCAAGCTAGGACCTAAGAGGGCCAGGCAATGGTTACTGATGACTCAGCAGATAGACCTATAGGCTCCCCAGAACCCACCATCCCTAGCTCACAAGGATGGCAAGGTTGCAGTGACCAAAGGAACTGACAATTTTGATCGGGACTCGAACCCTAGTCCAGCAGAACACCAGAAGGAGCGTTTCCGATAGGTGACTGCAACCCTTATTCAGCAAATTGACGTGAATGAATTTCTGTTTTAGATATAGTCATTATTTCCTTCAAACTAAAATCATGACCAGCAGGTGGTTTGGCGGTTATGTGGTATGTTGGCCAGGCCACTCACTATCCATCCATTGAGATACCACAGCTAGAGAGTTATGGGGTCCTTTGTCTGGCCAGACAGTACTACATTGGATCCCTCTCAGGTTACGGCTCATTTTCCCTTTGCCTACACATTCACCGAATAGTCTGGCCTATTCTATACACATTTTCCTTTGTCCTCATACACTTGACAACACTGAAATTACCAAACAATTCTTCTTCACCCAAGGGGTTAACTACTGCACTGTAATTGTTCCTCTTGGTAAGGGTAGAAGAGAGACTTTAGCTATGGTAAGCAGCTCTTCTATGAGAAGAACACTCCAAAATCAAACCATTGTTCTCTAGTCTTGGGTAGCGCCATAACCTCTGTATCATGGTCTTGCAATATTCTATCTAATTTCTCTTCCTCTTGTTATTTTGAAGGTTTTATAGTTTATACAGTATATGAAAGATTTATTTCAATGTTATTATTCTTTTCCTTTATTTCATTTCCTCACTTGGATATTTTTCTTGTTGGAGCCCTTGGGCTTATAGCATCCTACGGATGTAGCTTAGAGGAGTAGTAGAGGAGAGGGTATTCTCCCAACTCGAGTGCCCCCTCGCTTATTTCCGTTATATTGACGACACTTTCGTCAAAGCTACTTCCACCCAGGCCATCGAGAACCTAAGGAGGATCTTTGAGAACAACAGCATCCTCCACTTCACCCTTGAGAACAGCGTCGACAACAGCCTCCCGTTCCTGGATGTCTTGATTTCTTCCACCAACGAGAGATTCCAGACCACCGTCTACACTAAGCCCACAAATCTCGGCATGTGTATAAATGGCGAAAGTGAATGTCCTGCCCGCTACAGGGCCTCGACCATCAAAGCCTTTGTACGTAGGGCCTTGTCACACTGCTCGTCATGGATTGACTCCCACAAGGAGCTGGAAAGGGCCGCACAGGTCCTCATCAACAACGGCTGCAGCAACAAGCAAGTCCAGCGTGAAGTGAGGACAGCTATAGACAAGTGGTATGGGTCCTCTGCGGTGGAAGGGTCTGACAGCGCCAGCCAGGGGTCCGACAGCGCCAGCCAGGGGCCCGACAGCACTAGAGATAGGACCGACAACCCCACCAACGGATCTAGAGACATCAAGCTTTACTACAAAGGCCTCATGCACTCAGAATATCAGCGGGATGAGAAGGCCATTAAAGACATCATCACTAACAACGTGTCACCCACTGATGAGACCACGAAAGTGAAACTCATCATATATTACCAGACTGAAAAAACCCGCACCTTGATCATGAGAATCAATCTAGTGCCCCCTGAGAATGATCCTCTGAAGAACACAAATGTAGTCTACTCTTACCAATGCTCAGTCCGAGGATGCCCCGCCAAATACATAGGTATGACTATGAAACTTTCGAAGAGGATTTCGTGCCATGTCCAGCAAGGTGTTATAAGAAATCATGCTCTACAGCGACATAACACCCAAATTAACCAGGCAGACATCGTCGCCAATACCAAAATTATCGGCAGCGCCTTTGACAGCAGGCGCCTACGAATATTGGAAGCTCTGTTAATCCAGAACGAGAAACCAGCGTTGAATACGACCCAAGAGATGTTCCTCCTACCATCCTGTCGACGTACCAACGCTAGGAACCAAGAACAAGACCCCCAGAACGATGACAACCCCGATCCTGACACCCCAACAAATGGAGAAATCGTCTGGGCGAATGCCAATTTTGGCGGCGAACATGGTCTGAAATTCCAGTCTGCTGACCATAGGAATGGGCTGCCTGACTTTGATCCTGTCTCGGCGCGCGTCTCAGCCAATCAGGGAGCTCGGATACCTCTCTCAGCCCAGTCCACTGAGCGAGAGAGGAGACTGCCTGACTTTACGGCTGGCTCGGCGCGCGTCTTGACCAATCAGGATTCAGAATTCCTTCCTACCTCTCAACCTGGGAGGCAGAGCCAAGCTCGTCGTACATCTGCCACCCGAGCTTATAACCTCCGATCGACCAATCAAAATTCAAGGCCCCTCTCTACGAACCAGAGCCAGATCCAGATCCAGCCAGAGCCTCACTTCTCGCCTGAAGACGGAGCAAGCAGTTCCGAAACGCGTCGCACTCCACTCCTGACTTTACCTGTTGTGATTTTCGAGTATTACTTGTACCTGTATTAATTACATCCAGCCTTAACCTGAATTGTATCCTTCACCCACCTGATGACCTTCGCCACCTTGCTAGCTGAATGTGGCAACCCTGAAAAGAGAATTGTCCGTAAAATCGAGAAATTGGACAAGAAATTGAATTCTGCCGATGCAGCCATAGTATTCAACTCCACCTGTTTGAAGGAGGGTCTCCTACCAAGAAATAATAATGATAATAATAATACCCACAAGGTCTTGGTGGCTAAGTCACAAGGTTTACGGAACATGACTCGTGCCGGGGAACACATTAATAATGAAATAACATACCAGGGTTATAAATGTAAAGTTTGTTTGGATGTAGAGAGAGAGAGAGAGAGAGAGAGAGAGAGAGAGAGAGAGAGAGAGAGAGAGAGAGAGAGAGAGGAATATGGCATGCAAATATGTATTGAAAAATTAAATAAGAAAAGTCAAAATTGATTATAGCATAATGAGACTCTTCAGCATTTACGCTGGAAAAGTAATTTTAAAGGCTCGGCTCTCGCTCTCAGTCATGAGAGAAAAAAAAATCAGTCTGTACAATAACAGGCTAAGGTTCACCGCCTAAATACATTTCCCAGTATCACTAAATAATATTCCTATAGAACTATGGATTTTCCTTATCTTTATAATTTTGCCGAGACACTGATCAGACCGAAGGCGTGAACACCCCAGCACCTAGACCGAACCGAGACTGGAGCGTGAATCAACCCTAAGCATTGAAAATATCCTTTTCTAGGATTCAAGTCATAATAATCATTATTAGAAGCTAAGCCAAGCTACAACCCTAGTTGGAAAAGCAGGATGCTATAAGCCCAAGGACTCTCATATATTCTCATAGTGTTAATTTCCTTTGATCTATGTTTGAAACGTTCCTGTAGGCCAGTATATATATATATATATATATATATATATATATATATATATATATATATATATATATATATATATAACAAATGCAGTTGTTTCTAATCCACTTCAGGACAAAGGGCGCAGACATGTCCTTAATCATGTCTGGGATTTGGACATTTTCTTCACCACGCTGGCCACCGCAGATTGGTGATGGTGGAAGACTGAAGCCTGATATTACTATTCCTAAATCAGAATAAGATAAAAAACATATCAGAACAAAATATCATTTTGGATCTAGAAAACAACTTTTTGTTGAATGGTAGGAGAGAGAGAGAGAGAGAGAGAGAGAGAGAGTGAGAGAGAGAGAGAGAGAGAGCTGCAGAGAAAACCCCGTTATAGTGTCCACTAGCATTGGTGTGAACTAAACCCCGCTATAATGTTAACTCATATCCTTTGAATATGAATTTGAAATATGTTTTCCTTCCTGTTCAGTGTTTATCTATATAATTATTATTATTATTATTATTATTATTATTATTATTAACTGTTGTCATTTGGGTTAAACTTATCTAAAAAACCTAATAATCGGGTAGTTGAATTGGTAGAACTTCAAAAGTTCAAACTTGCAGCAAATCTTCTTATTTTGAACAGACTGACATAAACCTTTTCATAGTTTATATATGCAATATCTGTTTTGAATTTGTTACTGTTTTTATAATATCTTATTTGATTGTTCATCATTTCTCATATCATTTATTTATTTCCTTATTTCCTTTCCTCACTGAGCTATTTTTCCCTGTTGGATCCCTTAGGTACAGTAGAGTATATCAGTCTTTGTTAGGCCGAGGAAAAATGAGGAAACACTAGGCGCATTGAAATATATATATATATATATATATATATATATATATATATATATATATATATATATATATATATATTGATCACAAACTCACTAACACTTGTGTTTTCATACCTAGCTTTGGTTGGTTGTAAGTTTATTTACACATTAAAAAAATGTTATGTCTTAGGGGCTAAAAAACATCTTAACCATTCCTTATTATGATTAATTTAACAATAGGAATAATAAGAATTATTATACAACCTTTTTTTCCAATTTGTTATCATAATGGTCAAGCTTAGCGTATGTATGTATGTATGTATGTATGTATGTATGCATTTCGAATCCTCCACCACCTAACTGATGTGTGTGTGTGTGTGTTTATATGGAAACTAAACAGATAGTGTTCAATGGCAGTAAGAATGGAATATACTTTGCAGGACAAAGGCCTCAGACATGTCCTTATTCATATTTTGGGGGTGACCATTTTTCATCACCACGTGGATGAGTCCGGATTAGTGATGGAAGGAGACTTTAATCTGCTCGCTCACTGCAAACCAACCTGGTATAGGTGGCCAAGACTTAGTACAGCTTTGCTGATCATGGCTATAAATATAATTTTGATTTTAGAGAGATAAACCAGCTCGCCCACCATTCCAGCCACCATTCCAGAATGAAGCTTGCTATCAGGTTGATTTCCTCTTCTCCTTCCCAATCCAGGATCTGAAGGGCCAGATCGCACAACTCTTTTGATCTCAGCCCTCCCTCTGAAACAGCGGACTCGGACTGGGAGAAGAAGGTGGCATCTGATGACGCCCTTCCGTCTGAGAAGCCCTGTCAAAGGATGTCTAGGGTTTCCCCTGTCTTGCATGCCCCGTTTGGTCTACCTTCCAACGTGTGGTAATTACTTTGGGCCTTAATTCCCTGCAGGAGTTTTGCCACGCTATAGCCTATGCTGGGATCGCTATTGCGGGTTATAACTCTGTCTATGTGGGTTCTTCCATTTCCCACGTTCTTGGCCTCAGGAAGGGAAAGTGAGGACTTCTTCTGGGCGGTGTAGGCTAGAAACTTGTTCAAGCCCGAGCTCCATGCCTCCACCTCCTGTGGGACGGGTTCCACCAGTCTATTGTAGCTTTAATCAAGGCGAGTACCCTCCTATACGCGGAGTCCTCCATCGCCGACGTCGTCTCACCAACCACTTCCTCCGTCCTGCGCTGGGGAGAGGCATGGTCACGGGCCCTTCGTATCTTCTTAACGTATGCAACCATGATTGCATTGTCCGACATCAGGGCCACTGAATTCCCTTACAAGTCTTCCATGAAATGTTAGCAGGTTTCCTGGACCGCTCTCATCTCTAGGACATTGCTGTGTAGGGACTTCTCCCTTTCGCTGTCCTTTTCCCCGGAGGTGCATTCTCCCTCCTTCTTTCTACCCGTCTGTAAACTGGCGGATTTCGGAGGTTGGGAGGACATAGGCATCCCTTTTAGAGTGTGTGACCGATCCTGCCACCACTCCACGGTTTGTCTGGTTTCTTGCCGGACTGGCACCACTTTGTCCGGGGAACGTCTCTGGTTCCAATTCTCCTTTAAGTTCCATTGAACCCTCCTTAGGTTCTGTCACCCGTGTGGAGCTAGCTTCTCTAAGGACACCAGATGTCCTACCAACCTCTGCCCATCCTTCATTCTTCTGGGATGTCCTCGAAGGAAGGGAAGGAGAACTTGGTCTGGGTTGTCCAGCCTGTCTATGGATGGGAAAGGCCTTGACCTGTAACGAATCCAGGGTTATTCCCAAGTAAGTCATTCTGTTGGTTTGGGTCAACTGAGATTTAGCCGTCTTCCGGAGCACCTTGTCCTACCCCTACTAGGACGTCCTCTCACTAGCCCCAAGTGGACGTCCTTCTAAGGCATAATACTTGCTTTGTGATTTCAGGTCCTGTAGTAGTTTGGCTGAACTGTGACCTTTGGAGGTGTCCCTATGCGGGTGAACACCTATCAATATGGGTATGCCCAACTTTACGTCCCTCTCCTCGGAAGGAGCCAAAGATGACTTCTTCTGGACAGGCTCCACCATAATCCTGTTAAGGCCAGAGCGCCAGTCAACTACTTCTTGAGGTAGTAGCTGCTCAATTTGTGTCCCCTTATCAAGGAGATCACCCTCCAAGATTCGCGTCCGTACCCAAGTCCTCCGTCCGGCGATGGGGTGTAGATTCATCACGGGCACCTCCGCTCTGACGGAACCTGCGGCTAAGACCTTCTGGAGGGACTATGCACCCCTGTCACTTAACGAGCCTTTGATAAAGGGACAAGCTCCTCCGTGGAGGGGTGCCACGGAGGAATACGAGCACGTGTAGAGTCAGCACGGGTCCCTCCGCTTTGACGAGTCTCGCGGTTAAGCCCTTCCAGGCGAGACGGGAGCCTCCGTCATTTCGAGCCTTCGAGGAGGGGATGGGCTCCTCCGTGAAGGTGTTCGACGACTCCTTCCGTGGGCTGACTAGTCGAGGCTGCCCCCGGAGAGCCTCCTACAGAGCTCGTGATTGTAGGCAGGACTTTGAGCTTACACTGGAAGGGAATTACCGTGGCATCCAGAACCTCCGTCCTATAGGCGGAGTCCTCCGTTATGACAGGCATAGTCGTGGTGGCGAGGGCCTCCGTCCTGTAGGCGGGGTCCCCCATTATGACGGGCATCGCCGTGGTGGCGAGGGCCTTCGTCCTAAAGGCGGAGTCCTCCGCTAGGATGGGTCTTGCCGTGGCGACGAGGGCCTCCGCCCTGTAAGTGGAGTCCTCCGTTGGCATGCGCTGTGGCGACGGGCACCTCCGCCCTAGGTTGTGGACTGAGGATGGGTACTGCCGTGGAGGAGAGAACCTCTGTCCTCCTTGTCTCACTTCGAGGGGGAAGCAGCTTCCGTGGGGTTGCCCGACGGAGGAAGCCGCCCCTGTCGACACCTCATATGAGCTGGTTCGACGAGGCTGCCCGTCCGAAACAGCGACTCCCTACACTAGTCAGGTAGAATCGTCTATTTCGCGGGCTTAAGCCTATCCGACGGGGACCTTGACGGGACCCTCGGCTCATTCTACCCTCTTCGCCCGACGTTTCCTTCCTCCTCGAGGTCCTGGACGACGGGACGGGCTCTTCCGTGAAATAGTTCGACGGAGGTGCCCGTCCCCGTCTATCATCTCGTTGGGGAGACCAGTCAAGGCTGCCCATCCTAGGAGACGGCTCCCTCCACTGAGCGGATTGAGTGGCTCTAGGACGGGACTTAGGCCTACAAGACGAGGTCCTCCGCTCCTTGGCTGACTCTCTGGCGAGGCTCTTGGAGGCCCTTCTAGGAGGACTGTCTCCTGCTCGCTTAGGTATCATGCCTGAGGTCCTAGTTAGGTCCCTCAGCTTATTGTCTGGGATCGAGACCCATCCTCCTCGAGGTCGTGGACGACGGACGTGCTCTTCCGTGAAGCAGTTCGACGGAGGTGCCCGTCCCCGTCTATCATCTCGATGGGGAGACCTGTCGAGGCTGCCCATCCTAGAAGACGGCTCCCTCCGCTGAGCGGATGGAGTGGCTCTAGGACGGGACTTAGGCCAACAAGACGAGGTCCTCTGCTCATCGGCTGACTCTCTGGCGAGGCTCTTGGCTTGTATGGAGGGGAACGGGGACTTCTCCTGTCCCGAGATCCTGTGGGAGACCGCAAGGGGAGTTCCTCCACACAGATCGATCTCTCTTCCTCCTGTGTCGTCTCCGACGTTCCACGCTCAAAGGGCCCGATGGATCGAGCCCCGATGAGTCTGTCTTGCCTTCATACTGCGACCTCATACTGGACTGTGGCTTCTTGGGGCTACGCCGTAATCCTGACGTAGATGGCAGAAGAAAACTCTCTGAAACTGATGGCTTTGCTGGTAACCACGCCATCGAATGAGCCATGAAGGGGAAGGACTAGCATAGGCCCTCCTCCATGTCCAGTGGGGACCTCAATGGCGTCCTTGGTACATCCCAAGCCAGCGGATCCTTCCGTAGCTGACGTGCCTGAGGCC
>NC_090727.1:32392267-32412267 GCF_036898095.1 Palaemon carinicauda
AGAGCTAAATTTTTCTACCACCTCAACAGTATCGTGCAATGTGGCAACTCGTACATAGCTGTCAGTCTCTCCTCTCAATTCTGGCAGCGCGCTAAGCAAGTCCGAGTTAACTCCGCCTTTTCTATTGCTATGATCTTCCCTGTCAATCACATTTCTCATGAATGCTGAAATGTTCATTCAGAAGTATATCATAATTCCTTAGTCTAACTATGAAGCGACCTATAACATCACTTATATGATTTATCTAAGATGCAAGAGGAAGATCAAGTCTCTATGTTGCCACCTTCAGTATCCCAAATGATTCAATACGAAATCCTATTGGTCGAGAGTTATCTATGCTAGCTAGCCAATGGCAGTTCACAACGCCATTCAATGCTAAGAGACGTTACATAGAAGAACAAGAACCTAACCATGTTCCGTAAAGTTTCAAATAACAATAAATACACCTATTATTATTATTATTATTATTATTATTATTATCATTACTTGCTTAGCTACAACTCTAGTTGGAAAAGCAGGATGCTATAAGCCCAGGGGCCCTAACTGGGAAAATAGCCCAGTGAGGAAAGGAAACAAGAAAAAGTAAACATTTCATGAACAGTAACAATATTAAAATAAATATTTCCTATATAAACTATAAAAACTTTAACAAAACAAGAGGAAAAGAAATTAGATAGAACAGCGAGCCACAGTGTACCTTCAAGCAAGAGAACTCTAACCCAAGACACTGGAAGGCCATGGTACATAGGCTATAGCACTATCCAAGACTAGAGAACAATGGTTTGATCTTGGAGTGTCCTCCTGGAAGAGCTGCTAACCATAGCTAAGGAGTCTCTCCTAGTATATTCTAAAATACACAATTCAACCCTAAAATCTGCGCGTCCCAGACCAAGATAAAAAACAAAAGTTTTCATTTGGCAGGTATAATCATTTTATCCAAGAAATAAAGAATAAATAAAAGTATAGACAATATCGAGAGACCAAAACACATCTTAACGCTGCCTTGTAGTTTAGCCCGATAAGAGAAAAACTATGAATTCATCTAAAGTACAGCCAACCCACCTCTAATGTATATTGTCCTGTCACCTTGTAGCAGCTGTCCAGGACCCTGATATCATCTATACTAATGGTCAAGAAACATTGCCCCCATGCAACTCGTACAAATGCTGAAGATAATAGTTGAGACTCTTTAGCTATGGTAAGCAGCTCTTCTAGGAGGACACTTCAAAATCAAACCATTCTTCTCTAGTCTTGGGTAGGGCCATAGCCTCTGTACCATATTCTTCCACTGTCTTGGGTTAGCGTTCTTTTGCATGAGGGTACACTCGGGCACACTATTCTATCTTATTTCTCTTTCATAGTTTATATATGAAAGATTTATTTCAATATTGCTACTGTTCTTAGAATATTTTATTTTAATTGTTAATTAATATTCTCTAAGGTAATTTAGTTCCTTATTTACTTCCCTCACTTCGCTATTTTTCCCTGTTGGGACCCTTGGACTTTTAGCATCTTGCTTTACCAACTAGGATTGTTAGTTAGTTAATAATAATAATAATAATAATAATAATTGTAAGTAATTTAGTTTAAAATCAAATGCCATTTAAAATTCTGAGGTCTAAAGGCATTTTACACTGATTATGAAGATTATTCACACACACACACACACACATATATATATATATATATATATATATATATATGTGTGTGTGTGTGTGTGTTTCTTAACCTAGAAATCACATACTGCACTCTACTGCCTTTTACTCTGCAATGGAGACACTAGCAACTCTCTCTCTCTCTCTCTCTCTCTCTCTCTCTCTCTCTCTCTCTCTCTCTCTCTCCCCCCGGTCCTGATTACGAACTTTTAACAATCTCTCTAATGCAAACTAACAGTATCCTTCTATATTCCTCTATACCTATCACGAATTCCGTCTTATTTCACACATCTAAATCATTCTCACCACCCTAGTCCTTTTCATTCCATTGTATCTATTATTCCTCTTGTTTTTATTCCTTTTCCTTATTCTGTTTATTCAGGGGGCCTCGTTCCTCCCCTCACCAGGCCTCCAGAATCTATTTTTAGCCACTGCTACCTCAACACTCCTCTATTCAACTGCGTCATAATCTCTCTCTCTCTCTCTCTCTCTCTCTCTCTCTCTCTCTCTCTCTCTCTCTCTCTCATACAAGATAGCAAATACGTGGAATAGACTTCCAGCGGATGTAGTGAACAGTAACACTTAGGTAAACGAGTTCAAAAATAAGTTAGGCAAGATCATAAGAACTCTCTAAATGCTTAATTATTATTATCATTATTATTATTATTATTATTATTATTATTATTAGCCAAGCTACAACCCTAGTTGGAAAAGAAAGATGCTATAAGCCCAAGGGCTCCAACAGGGAAAAATAGCCCAGTGAGGAAAGGAAATAAGGAAATAAATAAATGATGAGAATAAATTAACAATATATCATTCTAAAAATCGCTCTACCAAAGAGCAAATGAATGGAGTCTCAGCGGATTATTATTATTATTATCTAAGCTACAACCCTAGTTCGAAAAGTAGGATGCTATAAGCCCAGGGATCCCAACGGGGAAAATAGCCCAGAGAGGAATGAAAATGAGGAAAAATGAAATATTTAAAGAACCGTAACAGCATTAAAATAAAAACTCTAGCAAAACAAGAGGAAGAAAAATTAGAGAATAGTGTGTCCAAGTGTTTCCTCAAGCAAGAGAACCAAATAGTCTTTGAGACAAGAATCTCTCTCTCTCTCTCTCTCTCTCTCTCTCTCTCTCTCTCTCTCTCTCTCTCTCTCTCTCTCTCCTTAACTATTAACATTTATACTGTTTATGCTATAAATTTTTTCCCTTACCGAGTTCTACTTATCAGAAACTACTGCTATACCTCTTCCTCTCCAACTTTACTGTCCTTAAAATATTTTATTATACCTTGTTTCCTTTCCTCACTGGGCTATTTTCCCTGTTGGGGCCCCTGGCCTTGTAGCATCCTGATTTTCCAACTAAAGTTGTAGCTTAGCAAGTAATAATAATAATAATAATAATAATAATAACTTCTTCATCCTTATTCATTCAATATCACCTCCTCCAACGCTTATTGACGCGAAGGGCCTCGGTTAGATTCTCTCCATTCATCTCCCACTTCACGTTTCATAGTCCTCAGCCATGTAGGCCTGGGTCTTCCTGCTTTTATTAGGAGATGTATATTGACAAATAGGTTATCTTTCATCCCTTTACCCTCAACCACCTATAAATAAATAAATACTGCTGAATATCCTTTATCCCTTTATCCTTCACAGCCTACTACCCAAAGGAAACCTTGAAAATGATTAAAATTAAATAGAAAATATTATGTATTAATATTAGATTTGAATAATATTTTGTTTTAAAAGTATGTGTTATACCCAGACTTGTAGTACAACAACAACAACAACAACAACAACAACAACAACGAGTCTCCTCTCAACTTTAGCATCGGGCCAGACGATAAAGTAGTATCCCCGTTATGCGAGTCGAAGTTAACTCCGCCTTCCCCATTGCAATGTTTCTTCCCTGTCACTCATATTTCTCACGATTGCTGCAATATTCATTTAGAAATATATTTATAATAGAAACCCTCCTCTAAGTTATAAATATGACGAATTATCTTACCACTTAAAAGATTTATTGCTAAAAATGTCAATATTCGAGAAAATAGCGACCGTGCAACCTAAGATGCAAGAGGCAGATCAAGTGTCAATGTTGCCGCCCTCAACATCCCAAATGATTCAATACGAAAGCTGATTGGTCGAGAGTTACCTATGCTAGCTAGCCAATGGCAGCGCACAACGCCATCCGCCGCTTAGAGACGATATGGTGACTTACGTTCAGCCCAAAAACCATTGAGAGAGAGAGAGAGAGAGAGAGAGAGAGAGAGAGAGAGAGAGAGAGAGGAATCTTTTCATGATCTGTGCAAGTTGGTGCAACTGACTCCATTGTACAGAGTAAAGGCAGTGCAGCATATATTTGCCAGGGTGAAAAACAATATATATATATATATATATATATATATATATATATATATATATATATATATATATATTTATCACTGACAAATGTCTTTAGATCTTAGAAATTTCAATGGCTAATTGCACTAGAAGAGTTGAAAGACCCAGGCCTACATGGTTGAGAACTAAGAAGCGTGAATAGATGATGAATGAAGAATTAGGTTTTTGGTTCTTTGCCTTTTTGTTTAGCCATCAGTTAAAGAATTAGATTCTAGTTTAGGAGAATCAGTTTCATCACCCATAAGATAAAGAGTGAAATATTGATAGGGTGAAGTACAGCTATAGTTTAACAGAATGCAGTTTAATCTCCTGGGCTGTTTAATAATTACAAACGAAATTTAATAATTACAAAAACAATTTATTCGACTAAGATAGTTTTATACTCGAAAATTTACGATAAGCAGAATCAAACCATAATGCTGAGTCATTCATAAAGAAATAATGAATCTAGTATGTAAGGGCCTCAATACCACAGCTTTGCTGATCATAAAACATAAACCCTTTCACCACGTTAAGGAAACCAAACAGTATACAATGTATATATATATATATATATATATATATATATATACATATATATATATATATATATACACATATATATATATACATATATATATATACATATATATATACATATATATATATATATATATATATATATATATATATATATATAGTTCCTCTTAAGTAAAAGTGTATGAAATTAGTTTTGCCTTTCTAAGTTCTGCTCATAATTAGATTATTAAAAACACTCGTTTTGGTACAGCTAGAGTTTCCTAATAAATATTCTTCAGCTATAACCTGTGATAAACTTTCTGAAGTTTGATAAAAGACCTATAATTGATGCGAGCTTATTCAGCAGGTCAAACATGATTAACACATTGTCATACACCAGAATTCGCTCGACTAATGTCACTTCGAGAGAGAGAGAGAGAGAGAGAGAGAGAGAGAGAGAGAGAGAGAGAGAGAGAGAGAGATTCATATTATGGCTATAACTATAAATACAAACTAAATCACTGTAAAAATATATATGGGAAAATAGTCAAACAAGCAGAGGCAGTATTGAAAATCATGATAAAATATATTAAATCCTGCTAAGATTAACAGGACATCCTCACAACCCACTGTGGGTAAAAGCGAGACAGTATCCCCACAGGCAGAACTGCCCACAGGAGGTCCTACACTCAAGATAGGGAATAATCAAATAATAATAATGATAATAATAATAATAATAATAATAATAATATACTGCCTCTACAAACACCAGATCTATATCACTAAACTCGAGTTAAAAAGGAATATGTGGATTACAAAAGTCGTTATCATTAAACATAAATAAAAATTATTTCTAAGCTGTGTCCCATGGGAAGACATTCGTGCCCAGATATTCATAATAGTTATCATCAATATAATATAAGATAGTTTTTATTCACAACGAAATCAAATAGATCGTATTCCTGTCTCCTGAAAGAGTTATATCTTACCAACTAGTACCAAGTTAATAAACGAAGGTATATTTATAAGAGTTTTCTCTATAATCATTAACGAAAATCTTCGAAATTCACACTAAAACCTCTATAAACTGATATGAAATTAATCTAAAAGGCTAAACAATAACAGGCGTAAATAAACCGCAAAAACTTTATTTACGTAAGCGGTTGAATAGAGCAGCTAGCACGCATAACCTCGTCAACAGTCTGCAACAAACTAACCCGGGTAACCCCTCACTCCCTGACCCTGAGTCCCTATAGTCCCTCCACGGTTCCACCTCCTCTGAGCGGCGCGGCGCCTCAGCAGTCAGTCAGCTGAGCAGCAGCAACACCACCACCACCACTACCGAAGTCTTCGCTTACACTCACTCTCCTACCCGGGGACCCTCCCCCGGGAAGGGACCAACCACCACCCGACCACCCTAGACCTCCCTAATCTTGCCTCGTGCCCAAGCTGTTTCTTCTGTTTATTCTTGTTTAATTTTTCTAATTCTCTTGCTCTGTCGGGCTCATGTTATTATTATTATTATTATTATTATTATTATTATTATTAGCTACAACCCCAGTTGGAAAAGCAGGATGCTATTAGCCTATGGGTCCCAACAGGGAAAAATAGCCCAATGAGAGATGGGAATAAGGAATTGATTAAACAATATAAGAAGTAATGAACAATTGAAATAAAATATTTGAAAAACAGACATTTCACATAAAAACTATAGGGAGATATATGTCAGCCTGTTCAATATAAAAACATTTGTTGCAAGTTTGAACTTTTGAAGTTCTACCGATTCAACTACCCGATTAGGAAGATCATTCCACAACTTGGTCACAGCAGGAATAAAACTTCTAGAATACTGTGTAGTATTGAGTATTGACATATATATATATATATATATATATATATATATATATATATATATATATATATATATATATATATATATGTATATACATATATATATATATATATATATATATATATATATATATATATATATATATATATATATATATATATATATACGTAAACTATGGCTAATAATAGATTTAAAAATATCTCACGCATTGAAAAATAAGTAGCATAAATGATAGAATAATACAAATGCATAATCGTTGCATTAACCAACAAGAATATATACATTAGCATAGTCGTCCATTGCCTTGGGTTAGAGTTCTCTTGCTTGATGGTACACACTCAGGCGCACTATTCTATCTGTTTCCTTATTTCCTTTCCTTACTGGGCTATTTTCCCTGTTGGAGGCCTTGGGCTTAATGTATTCTGCTTTTCAGACTAGGGTCGTAGCTTAGCTAATAATAATAATAATAATAATAATAACAGCCCGACAGAGCAAGAGAATTAGAAAAATAAAAAAAATAAACAGAACAACAACAACAATAATAAGAGCATTTGAACGTTGACAGAGAGAGAGAGAGAGAGAGAGAGAGAGAGAGAGAGAGAGACTTGGTTTTCAAATTGTAAAAGTAAATACTGTAATAAAATAAATCTATATACAATGACATTTCAAATACGTTGATGGAAGTGTGATTTGCGTAAAAGCAATTTGCTTTCATTCAAAGAAAAAAACAATAAAGCTGTATGACTACTGGTTACTAAAAATAGTCAAAATAGTTATTTCATCTCTCTCTCTCTCTCTCTCTCTCTCTCTCTCTCTCTCTCTCTCTCTCTCTCTCTCTCAAAGACTGCTGGTACAGTACTTATAAAAAGGACTCGACAACATTTCGGCTTAATCTCTGAACGCTAAACAGTATTGGATATTGTATAACAAAGGTAGTAGTACCTGGTAACCAAAAAAAAAAGAGAAACTAGGTGGGTATATACTAAGTAGAGAGTATGCCTACACCAAGCCAAGCAGTCCTGATTTGCTCTTCACTCCACTGCTTACTTGTACTTCGATGATGTACAGTATATTGTCTTCAAACTCTAATGGATATGTCCTTGGGTCATTACCCCACATGTCCACCAAGTCTAGTTGAAATTGGTTCAGTAGTTTTTGCTGTTTTTCACAAAATAAACTAACAAAATATTTGCCATTTAATTAACATTGCGATTGTTTTCAAAGTACTTCTGCGTACTTGTATTTTGATGTACTTTATCCACAGATTCATCCTTGGCTCGTACTCAACATGAATACCAAGTTTGGTCAACATCGGTACGGTAGTTTTTGTGTAAATTACTCACAAACAAATAAACTAACAAACAGATACGGTTGAATACATACCCTACGCAAAATCTTGGATTCCGACAAGGGCAACAAGGCAAGGTAATCATAGGGTTTGATTTGATAGTTCATTTAAGTTTATAGAATTTAGGCCCTATAGATGGGCTCTGGGACTAGGATTATAAATGAAATACTATGGGAAACATTTTAGGATTTCAAAAGATTTCAAAATGGAACTACAAGACTGCACAATGAGCTCCCACTAGACATCAGAAAGACTACTGAAGATATTAAGACTTTCAAGAGGAAACTGAAGACTTTCTTGTTTTCTTAGTGGTGCTTCGATATTGTGGATTTGACAATGAACGAGCAATATGCGATGTCAAATGTTGAATGCCTTCCAATGCAAATTATTAGGATTATGATTAGGATTAGGATAAGGATAAGGATAAGGATAATGATTATGATTATGATTAGGATTTTGATTTTGAATAAGATTGTTATTATTATTATTATTATTATTATTATTATTAGCTAAGCTACAGCCCTAGTTGGAAAAGCAAACTGCTATAAGCCCAAGGTATCACCAGGGAAAAATAGCCCAGTGAGGAAAGGAAATAAGGCAATAAATAAACGATCTAAGAAAAAATGAACAATTTAAATGAAAATTATTTACGAAAGGTTCTGTAGAGAGTAGGGTTCCCCTGCAGTACACTTCTGGATCACGAATCAAATAATATATACAAACAGCCAGAACTACAAATCATACACTTTCATTTCACAGTCAAACCCAAGCTTTTAACTAACGCAATAGCTATGATAAGCAGCTCTTCTAAGAGAAGGACACTCCAAAATCAAACCATTGTTCTCTAGTCTTGGGTAGTGTCATAGCCTCTGTACCATGATCTTGTACACTCGGGCACATTATTCTATTTTATTTCTCTTCCTCTTGTTTTGTTAAAGTTTTTATAGTTTATATAGTAGATATTTATTGTTGTTACTCTTCTTAGAATATTTTATTTTCCTTTTTTCCTTTCCGCACTGAGCTATTTTCCCTGTTGGAGCCCCTGGACTTATAGCATACTGCTTTTCCAACTAGGGTTGTAGCTTAGTAAGTAATAATAATAATAATAATCTGGTTTTGTTAAATGTTTTTATATAGGAGATATTTACTTAAATATTACTGTTCTTAGAATATCCTGTTATTATTATTATTATTATTATTATTAACTGCTAAGCTACAACCCTAGTTGAAAAAGCAGGATGCTATAAGCCCAGGGGCCCAACAGGGAAAATAGCCTCGTGAGGAAAGGAAACAAGGACAAATAAAATATCTTAAGAACAGTAACAACATTAGAATAAATATTTCTTACATAAACTATAAAAACTTTAACGAAATAAGAGGATGAGAAATAACATAGAATAGTGTGCCCGAGTGTACCCTCAAGCAAGAGAACTCTAACCCAAGACAGTGGAAGACCATGGTACAGAGGCTATGGCACAATGGTTTGATTTTGCAGTGTCCTTCTCCTAGAAGAGCTGCTTACCATAGCTAAAGAGTCTCTTCTAGCCTTACCAAGAGGAAAGTAGCCACTGAACAATTACAGTGCAGTAGTTAACCCCTTGGGTGAAGAAGCAATTATTGGGTAATCTCAGTGTTGTCAGGTGTATGCGGGCAGAGGAGAATCTATAAAGAATAGTCCAGACTATTCGGTGTATGTGTAGGCAAAGGGCGGATCCGGTCTGACCAGTCAAAGGACCCCACAACTTCTAGCGGTAGTATTTCATTATATTTCATATATATATATATATATATATATATATATATATATATATATATATATATATATATATATATATGTGTGTGTGTGTGTGTGTGTGTGTGTGTGTGTATGTGCGTGTATGTGTGTATAATATATATATATATATATATATATATATATATATATATATTATTAGAAAGTCTAGATCAGCCTTGTTTTTCTAGGTTTAATTACTAGTTTTTAAGAATCATTTTGTGGCAGAATAGCCTTTGTTTTGTATTTGTTTATGTTATCTTTGAAATTTAAGTGTTTAAGTGTAAAGTGCTTAATTTAACAATTCTCAGTGTGGTTAGGCGCCTCCTCCCCGGTTGTTTATATTATCGAACTATCGTTTTAACGATTGTTTTTTTTTACATACGAGTGTTTATGAACGCGACTTGATGTCTGGACGTTGGTGCTCGGACAGAATTCAGTTCGGGCTTGAGCACTCCCCTGATAATATACCTTGAGCAGCATAGTGATTTGGACTCTGGATGACGATTGTTTGGCAACTTATTTGGACGATTCTTTGGATTACGCTTTTGATCCTTACATTGATCTGTTGTCTGCAGGTGCTCTTGTCACCTGCGACTCGAGCCAGTTCTGCCTTTCCCTGACGAGGAGGACCTCCCAGGGAATTGGTGCACTTACGTCTCCAATCAGCTGCTGTGGTTTTGGGAGCTTGCAAGCTCGTGAGGTGGCCAGTAGGGAGGCTGACGCCAGGTAAGACATAGAGTGTCTGATTTTCGTTTGGGATTGCTTGCCCTTTATGGTTATGCCCTGGCGTTTAGGACCTGCCCTGATAGCTGTTATGACCAGTGAATGACGGCCCTAGTGTTGTGTCTCCTCTGATTCATCCACTGAAGTGAGGAGAGAACTATTTAAATCCTTTGCATCATTTGATCTTTTATATATTGTCATATTTAAGACGTGACTACATGATACCTTCCAGTATGTCTATTGTAGACAAGGTTTTGTGTTCATTAGTTTTGTGTTTATAGGTAGGATTTATGATGGTTTTTCTTGTTTTATTTACTCCGTCTTCCTTCTTTCTTGTAATTAGTATTAGGGTTATTTTTTGTTCTGGCCAGCCAAATTGTTGGATCCAAGTTTATAATTGATATTTCTCTTGTCTTTGTTAGGACTTAGCTTCTTAGTTTTAGGGAATCCAGTGTGATTCAAAGGACTGTTATTTGTCCTTCCTTGTTATTAAATAATGTTATTTGTAGTTTTAACAAGGTTGATCTAAATTTTGTTATTGTTAAGTATTAAATATTGTTAAGTTTTCTTGAGTGTTTGTTTCCGCTGACCTTTAGCACTGAGTTACATTTATTACTGACAACAATTATAATAAGAACTCTTATAATAACCCTAAGGGTTATAACAATTTGGCGACCGTGACAGGATTGTTCTCAGGTGTACTCAGTGTTTTGGTCTGTGGAACAGCACTTTGTTAATTTGACAATATTTTCTTTAGTTGTAAAGTATTACCTTTCTCCCCTGCTAATTTTGGTGCAATGGAGGGTTTTGTGTTTGACCCCGCAGAGTTTTTAGGGTCAGGTGATTGTATAAAGCATCTGCCAGTACTAAATAAGACTTGTTTAGTAAGTTGTGCCCGGTGGTTGGGTATTCCGTTGAGGGCAGCGGATACGAAAAATCAATTGTTGGTAGCTGTTAAAAGTAAAGTTGCTCAAGGTCTGGCTGAGGCTGAACATTTGGTTAGGGAGTATGAAGTTTCAGGTAGTAGTGACTCTGAGCGTGAGGGTAGTATGATTAATGATGATGACAGAATAAGTGTTAATGGAGGTCTAACTCTGTTTGAGGATCCTCCCCGGACAGGAACTATTTATGAAGGTCAGGCTAACTTGCCTCTGAAACTAAATGTTTCCACTAATCCATTCAATTCTGTAGTAAACCCTGCGCCAAAAGATCCTCAGGTTCCTGTTTGTCCTTTGGTGGAGTCCAAGGAGAACGGTGAATTTGATTTAATATGTAAACGGATAGAATTGATGAAACTGGAATTTGAAGAGAATGAGAGGGCGAGGCGGCATGAATTGGAGATGGCCAATATCAATTTAGAAATTGCTAGGCTGCAGGGCACCTCTAATCATTTTAGTACACCTCGGGGCAACTCACAGGATAAGTTTAATGTAGGTGCGGCCTTGAAATTGGTGCCAGTATTTGAAGAGTTGAATGTTCCAGAATTTTTCAAGGCTTTTGAACGTGTTGCCACTCGGTTGTCTTGGCCCCCAGAAATGTGGACTGTACTAATTCAATGTAGGTTGGTGGGCAAGGCAATTAGAGTGTATAATGCCTTGGAAGAAGGTATTGCCCGTGATTACCATAAGGTTAAGGCTCTAGTCCTCAAGGCATATGATTTGGTTCCTGAGGCCTACCGCCTTAAGTTCAGAAATTTTACGAAGCAGGCCTCCCTTACTTATGTCGAATTTGCTAGGCTTAAGGAGGAACAATTTGATCATTGGTTAAAAAGCCGCCAGGTGGTCTCTTTCTCCGCTTTGAGAGAACTCATGCTTCTAGAAGAATTCAAAAGGTCATGTAGTAAGGAATTGAAAATTTATCTAGAAGAGGTAAAAGCTTTTAATTTAAGTAATGCCGCCCAAATTGCGGACGAGTTTGTATTGACCCATCGAACTGGGTCTGGTAGTTTTGGAAATAAAGATGTGAATTTTCAATCTGCTAGGCCAGTTAATTTTCAGAGGTTGGGCTCTTTTGTGAATACTCGTGGGCAGGGTAACCCACCAGATAAAAATCATAAGCCTGATAGTAACCAGGGAAAAGACTTGAGTGGACAGGACACTCGTGTCTTTTCTGAAGATAATAGGTTTGGTTCTGGCCCAGGTAATATGAATAATAGAGGTAGGGGGACTTGTTTTTGGTGTAATAAGCAGGGACATTATCAGGCACAGTGTTATGCCAGAAGAAGGTACCTCCAAAGGAATAATAATAATCCTGTGTCACTAATATCTACTGGTAAACCTGTTATCAGTGATCCCGTAGTTGAAAACCGTCCAGTAGCTAACACTAGTAATGATGGTAGTAGCAGTAGTCAGTCTTCTAGCAGAAAGGAGGCATGACTACTTTATGATAAATATATTTGGCCTGGTAAATTAATATCTACTTCTAAAACTGTTGGTGTGAAATTTTTGAGGGACACAGGGTCAGCTCGGTCTCTGGTTTTGAAAGACACTTTGAAAAATTTAGCTGAGTATACAGGAAATTTTGTTGTTCTGGGAGGGTTCCCGAACACCGTTGTTTCGGCTCCGTTAGTGGAGGTCAGATTGTCTTTCCCTGGTTATGATAAAGTGACAGAATTAGCAGTTGTTGAGTGTCTCCCTATTCCTGGAATTGACGGCATTTTGGGTAACGATATGTTAAATACAAAAGGACAAGAGTTGTTCCCCATATTGTCTGTGCACGCCTGTCCTGTTGCAGTAACAACCCGGGCAGCAGTAAAGGCTGCAAATTTAATTGATAATGACGAAGATTTAATCTTAAGTAGTTTAGAAGTAGACATAGAGAGGCCCGGGTCTGTAGATAGTAGTGGTAATAGTGTGGTTAGCAATGTTTTGAGACCTGATTGGGACAGGTCTTCATTTATTGAAGCTCAGAAAAAGGAATTTAATTTTGATTTGGGTGACACTGCAGATTTGACTAAACCCAGGTTTTGTGTGATCAATGGTTTACTATACCGGATTAGTCGTCCTTTAACTGATAATCTGAGCAAGACATCTCGTATTGAACAAATTGTTGTCCCATCTCAATTCCGTAGGTCTGTCTTGAGTCTTGCACATGATGATTCTTTTTCTGGCCACTTCGGTGTATGTAAAACTTTTCGAAAGTTGGCAGAATGTTTTTGGTGGCCAGGATTAAAATCATCTGTGAAACAATTTATTAATGAATGTGAGGTTTGTCAAGTGATGGGGACACCCAACCAAATTATTCCTAAAGCTCCCTTAAATCCAATTCCTGCGATAGGTGAGCCTTTTGTGGAATTAGTTATCGATGTGGTTGGGCCTTTGCCTAAAACTAAGTCTGGGTTTACCCATCTCTTGACAATCATGGATAGAGCATCTCGATTCCCTGAGGCCTTCCCAATGAGAAGGATAACCTCTAAGGTTGTATTTGACAAACTAATTGAATTCTTTTCCAGGTATGGTCTCCCTCGTACTATTCAAACTGACTGCGGTACAAATTTTACTAGCAAGGTATTTAAAGGTAAATGTGCAGAACTGGCCATTCGGCACAAGACCAGTGTACCATATCATCCAGAGAGTCAGGGCCTGGTGGAAAGGTTCCATCAGACCCTTAAATCTATTTTGAAAAAATATTGTTATGAACAAGGGGAAGAATGGGATAAAGGTCTTCCCTTTGCTCTCTTTGCTCTACGAAATCACCCAAATTCTTCAACTGGGGTAGCTCCTTTCGAACTGGTATTTGGACACAAAGTACGTGGGCCTTTGGAGATTTTTCATGAGATGCTTGAGACTAATCGAGGTGGGAATGCAAACGTAGGAGACTTTGTGGAGGACTTGAGGAAAAAATTATCTAGAGCCTGGAAATTTGCCAGAGAAAATTTGGCTAGTTCTCAGGCTGCTATGAAATTAAATTTTGATAAGAAATCTAAAGCACGGTCGTTTGAGCCCGGAGAATTAGTTTTAGTTTTAAGTACTGACTCTGACAATTTCCTTGAACCAAGATATAAGGGACCCTGGAAGGTGTTGAGGAAGTTGTCGGAGGTGAATTATGAAATAGAGGCTCCTGGGATCAAACGGAAGTGCAGAATATTCCATATAAATAGGTTAAAACTCTATACTTCTAATAGACATGATCCTCTCGCTATTATTTATGAGCCTGTGGTTGAAAGCATGGCTTTACCTTCAGAGGATTTGGAGGATTTGATTTGTCAGGTGTCTTCTGATGCTCTTTATGATAATATTCAAAATTTAGAAGTTTTGAAGGAAGGGCTGGGTCATCTGGAGATTGCTCAAAGGAGGGATGTAATTAATTTAATTTCTTCTTTTCCAGATTTATTTCGGAATTCTCCAGGTCGAACTAATTTTCTTGAGCATGATGTAGACGTGGGTAATGCTTCTCCTGTAAAACAGAGTCCTTATCGGCTGAATCCCATTAAGAGGGATATAGTTGATAAGGAGATTAAATATATGCTGGAACACGATCTCATCCAACCTTCCGTTAGTCCCTGGAGCTCCCCGATAGTCCTGGTTAAGAAGTCTGATGGAAAGTTCCGTATGTGTGTGGACTACCGTAAGGTTAACACACACACTAAGAATGACTCTTTTCCTTTGCCTCGGATAGATGACTGTCTCGATCACATAGGGGCTGCTAAGTTCATTACGAAATTGGATTTATTGAAAGGGTATTGGCAGGTTCCCCTGTCTGATCGAGCAAGAGAGATCTCTGCATTTGTAACTCCCTTTGGGCTTTACGAGTGTAAAGTAATGCCCTTTGGGATGAAAAATGCCGCGTGTACTTTCCAGAGGCTTATGAATAGGGTCATTTGTGGTTTAAAGGGAACTGAAATTTATATCGATGACTTGGTTGTATATAGTGATGATTGGAGTACGCACATGGCGAGATTGCGTAAGGTATTTGAGGCCCTTAAACTTGCAGGTTTGGTTATTAATTTAGCAAAATGTGAATTTGGTAAGGCAAAAGTGTGTTATTTGGGTCACGAGGTTGGTTTGGGTCAGGTGGCACCTAAACAAGCCAACCTTGAGGCTATTGTGCATTTAAAGAGACCGTGCAATGTTAGAGAGGTTCGGCGAGTGCTGGGCATGACTGGTTATTATCGCAGATTCGTGCGAAATTTCTCGGACATTGCTCAGCCACTTACCAAGTTGTTGGAGAAAGGGCAGAAGTTTATGTGGTCTCCTCAGTGTGAGGAAGCATTTATTAAACTCAAGATGGTATTAGTATCTAATCCAATATTGACTTCTCCTAATTTCCAGAGACCTTTTATTATTGCAGTGGATGCCAGTGACATAGGTATTGGGGGTGTCCTTTTTCAAAGGAACGATATAGGAGAGGTTCATCCTGTATCATATTACAGCCGAAAGCTACTAGCCGCCGAGAGAAAATATTCCACCATTGAAAAGGAGGCCCTCGCCTTGGTGCGTACTCTTGTGCATTTTAAGCCTTATGTGACAAATTTTTCTTATCCCATAGAAGTATGGACAGATCACAACCCACTGGTTTTCATCGAGCGCATGAAAGGCGCCAACCAGAGAATTTTACGTTGGGCTCTGCAATTACAAGAGTTCTCGCTTATGATTAAACACGTTAAGGGATCGGAGAATCGAATTCCCGATGCCCTTTCAAGGATATAGATTTGATCACGACTTGGCCCCCCTCCCCTCGCCCTTCTCGTCTCTTCAATTGGTTTGCGTTATTCTTAGAGATGTAAGGATGAGTATGAGTGTGTTTTTCGCTGGGAGTTTGGTTTGTTAGTCATTAGGTTTTCTTAGTGAGGTATTTTATAATTTGTCTGTTTTCTTTTGAACCAAAGTAAAGCCTGTAGTGACCAAAGTGTGGGCGGTCATACTGTGGTAGTGTCTGTTATGTGTAAACTCAATGTTATTGGCTGAATTTGAGACAGTCAGTGTCTGGTGGTTAATATTTTGTGGTAATTTGACCTTATGGTTTATTTTTCAATTATGTTTTCTCTATTGTTTAGGCTGGTAAATTTTCTTTGTGACAATTCAGTTTTTAAAATTCATTGGTTGTAGTGTTGTTCATGAGAATTCTTATTTCAGGTTTCACCCTGAGACTTTACTTTGTCTTAAGAGTGATGTGTTAATCATTTTCTCTTTACAGGTTTCATGTTTTGTATAAAAAAAAAAAAAATTTTATTGGAATTTTTTGTTTTGTTTTTGGGGAGGAAGGTATTAGAAAGTCTAGATCAGCCTTGTTTTTCTAGGTTTAATTACTAGTTTTTAAGAATCATTTTGTGGCAGAATAGCCTTTGTTTTGTATTTGTTTATGTTATCTTTGAAATTTAAGTGTTTAAGTGTAAAGTGCTTAATTTAACAATTCTCAGTGTGGTTAGGCGCCTCCTCCCCGGTTGTTTATATTATCGAACTATCGTTTTAACGATTGTTTTTTTTTACATACGAGTGTTTATGAACGCGACTTGATGTCTGGACGTTGGTGCTCGGACAGAATTCAGTTCGGGCTTGAGCACTCCCCTGATAATATACCTTGAGCAGCATAGTGATTTGGACTCTGGATGACGATTGTTTGGCAACTTATTTGGACGATTCTTTGGATTACGCTTTTGATCCTTACATTGATCTGTTGTCTGCAGGTGCTCTTGTCACCTGCGACTCGAGCCAGTTCTGCCTTTCCCTGACGAGGAGGACCTCCCAGGGAATTGGTGCACTTACGTCTCCAATCAGCTGCTGTGGTTTTGGGAGCTTGCAAGCTCGTGAGGTGGCCAGTAGGGAGGCTGACGCCAGGTAAGACATAGAGTGTCTGATTTTCGTTTGGGATTGCTTGCCCTTTATGGTTATGCCCTGGCGTTTAGGACCTGCCCTGATAGCTGTTATGACCAGTGAATGACGGCCCTAGTGTTGTGTCTCCTCTGATTCATCCACTGAAGTGAGGAGAGAACTATTTAAATCCTTTGCATCATTTGATCTTTTATATATTGTCATATTTAAGACGTGACTACATGATACCTTCCAGTATGTCTATTGTAGACAAGGTTTTGTGTTCATTAGTTTTGTGTTTATAGGTAGGATTTATGATGGTTTTTCTTGTTTTATTTACTCCGTCTTCCTTCTTTCTTGTAATTAGTATTAGGGTTATTTTTTGTTCTGGCCAGCCAAATTGTTGGATCCAAGTTTATAATTGATATTTCTCTTGTCTTTGTTAGGACTTAGCTTCTTAGTTTTAGGGAATCCAGTGTGATTCAAAGGACTGTTATTTGTCCTTCCTTGTTATTAAATAATGTTATTTGTAGTTTTAACAAGGTTGATCTAAATTTTGTTATTGTTAAGTATTAAATATTGTTAAGTTTTCTTGAGTGTTTGTTTCCGCTGACCTTTAGCACTGAGTTACATTTATTACTGACAACAATTATAATAAGAACTCTTATAATAACCCTAAGGGTTATAACATATATATATATATGCGTATGTGCGTATATATATATATATATATATATATATATATATATATATATATATATATATATGTATGTATATATATGTATATATATATATATATATATATATATATATATATATATGTATGTATATATATGTATATATATGTATGTATGTATATATATGTATGTATATATATCTGGTTAAGAAAATAATTCCACAACTTAGTCACAGATGGAATAAAACTTCTAGAATACTGTGTAGTATTGAGCCTCGTGATTGAAAACTGCATACCTAGTATTACGAACATGATGGAGCTTTTCAATCAATATTTCTCCATCCATCATCTCCTACTTCACGCTTCGTAGTCCTCAGCCATGTAGGCCTGGGGTTTCCAACTCTTCTAGTGCCTTGTGGAACCCAGCTGAAAGTTTGGTGAACTAATCTCTCTTGTGGAGTGCGAAAAGCATGCTCAAACCATCTACTTCTACCCCTCATCATGATCTCATCTACATATGGCACTTGAGTAATCTCTCTTATAGTTTCATTTCTAATCCTGACCCTTCATTCAACTCCCAATATTCTTCTGAGGGCTTTATTCTCAAATCTAATAAACCTGTTGGAGATTGTTTCATTGTCATTGTTTATACTAATTTATAAACATTATACTAGCTGTAATACTCATACTATGGTGTAAAACCATAACGGTTTAGTGTTAGCAAGAATATACCTGAAATAATAATAATAGACTACTTTATCAAAAGGGATATGATCTGAATTGAATACCTTTTCAGTAGCATTTTGAGTCCTTGCTACTTATTCAAATAGCTCCCGGCTCGGTTCTTCCATATATTTTTACGAATCCTTTCGTGACTTTTATTGATTTAGAGTGTATTACATCCTACAAGCGTAGAAGGGTTTACCGGATTACTTTAGATATCATTTTTTCAGATGTTGTCATGGATGCCCAAGGGAATTATTTTGACTCCTTTCTGTGAAACTCTTCTTGAATCATATGAATCCCGTTTTCTAATGATTTTACATCATATGTTGAAGATTATAAGATAATTCTTGCTTTATTACAAGCTGTCAAATGTTACCTTTCACTATTTTCTAATTTTTGAACCAATTTCCTTGTGAATCAAGTAAATTTTCTAATGGCAATTTTCAAGAAACATAGCATTTGTTATTTTACTGATATTCATCGAATGACTACATACTTTCTCTCCTCGTTTTCATTATCCTTGTATGAATGCAAGTTCAACGATTCATTTCATTACAAATGAAGAAACAGAAGAGTGTATTTTGGAAGATATGGTGGAAGGGTTTATATATATATATATATATATATATATATATATATATATATATATATATATATATATATTAACCTTCTTAAAACAATGGATAAAGACCTTCAAAATTGATGTTTTATCATATAATTAATTTCAACTTCATTACATTATATTTTGCTCCTTATTCTTCAAAGATTAATTATTAATATCAATATTATTATCAAATGAACACGATTTTCCCTAAAGTTATTTGGCAATTCCTTTCGTGATATATATATATATATATATATATATATATATATAGAGAGAGAGAGAGAGAGAGAGAGAGAGAGAGAGAGAGAGAGAGAGACTAGTTGCTGACTGTATTAACTGAAGGTAAATAATTTCTTAAGACAAATTGAATACTGACATAACATGACTTGTCATTACTTAAATTGATCAGTTGTAGCAGAAGCGATAATGAATAATGAGGGAATGAGGACACAAGACGAATTTAAATAACCATCACAGACAGACACACACACATTATTATTCTTGTAAAATTCCAGACAAAGGAGTCTCCAATTGGATGCAAATGACGAAACTACAAAGATCATTTTAATATCTTTCTAAATTGACCGATATGACTTTTTATCAATCAGCTTTTTCATGTGCAAAAAAAATGTGGTTTACTTGCCGAGATAGAGATTAACGTAAAGACAATCAGTTCTTACTTCTTTCCTCTCTCTTTGACCAATGTTTATCATTGTTTCTTTTTATTCCCCTTCTTTCAATCCCTATCTTTTCCTGTATCCCAATGCTTTCGCTTGAACTCGGTCGTGGAAATATTGGCTCACTTTTTCCCACAGTCTGAGGGGGGGGGAGAAGAAGGCCTTCTGTCAATCAGCTAGTTTAGGCGTTAATGAAATTACTGCTGTTGCAAAAGAATTGAGATACAGGAAAAGATAGGGGCTGAAAGAAGGGGAATAAGAAGCAATGATAAATATTAAACGAAGGGAGAGGATATGAGTAAGAATTAATT
>NC_090727.1:32414767-32417267 GCF_036898095.1 Palaemon carinicauda
GGAGGATGAAAATGATCTTCCTGCTAGAGTGCTCCAGGATGAACTGGAAGAGGAAATCGATCTCCCAGCTGAAGGAATGTTCCAAGAAGAGCTGGAAGATGGTGAATTTCTTCCAGCTGAAGGAGTGTTCCAAGAAGAGCTGGAAGATGGTGAATTTCTTCCAGCTGAAGGAGTGTTCCAAGAAGAGCTGGAAGATGGTGAATTTCTTCCAGCTGAAGAAACTTTCCAGGATGAAAAGGAGGATGAAATCGATCTTCCTGCTGGAGAAGAAGTCCAGGATGAACTGGAAAATGAAATCGATCTTCCAGTGGAAGAACAAGAAAAAGAGCCGGGTCTTCCTCAAAGAGGAGGATGTAGAAGAAGAGAAGGAGGAGAATGAGGAAGAAGAAAAGTTCCTACTCTAGAAGAACATCAGTCTGAAGACGATTCAAAGACACAGAGAAGTGATAAAAAGCTCTCAAATAAAAAGAGGAGAAAAAGAAAGCTCTCAAAGGAAGAGACCAGTAATGCTGAAGTGTCTAAGGAAGAGACCAGTAATGGTGAAGTCACTAAGGAAGAGATGAATAACAGAGAGGTATCAAAGAAAGAGAAGAATAATAAAAAGCTCTCAAAGAGAGAGAGGAAGAAAAGAGAGCTCTCAATGGCAAAAAGAAATAGAAATCTCTCAAAGGACTGGAGCAGTAATGAAGAGCTCTCAGAGGAAGAGGAGAGATTTGGTTCTGAGGACATCATGGAGGTCAAAGAACCTCAAATGCTAGAAGGATGGCACCTCAAAATAGAGGTCAAAGAACATCTAATACTAGAAGGATGGCACCTCAAAATAGAGGTCAAAGAACCTCTAATGCTAAAAGATGGCACCTCAAAATAGAGGTCAAAGAACATCTAATGCTAAAAGTATGGCACCTCAAAATAGAGGTCAAAGAACCTCTAATGCTAGAAGATGGCACCTCAAAATAGAGGTCAAAGAACCTCTAATGCTAGAAGATGGCACCTCAAAATAGAGGTCAAAGAGCCTCTAAGGCTAGAAGGATGGCACCTCAAAATAGAGGTCAAAGAACCTCTAATGCTAGAAGGATGGCACCTCAAAATAGAGGTCAAAGAGCATCTAATGCTAGAAGATAGCACCTCAAAATAGAGGTCAAAGAACATCTAATGCTAGAAGGATGGCACCTCAAAATAGAGGTCAAAGAACCTCTAATGCTAAAAGATGGCACCTCAAAATAGAGGTCAAAGAACATCTAATGCTAAAAGGATGGCACCTCAAAATAGAGGTCAAAGAACCTCTAATGCTAGAAGATGGCACCTCAAAATAGAGGTCAAAGAGCCTCTAAGGCTAGAAGGATGGCACCTCAAAATAGAGGTCAAAGAACCTCTAATGCTAGAAGGATGGCACCTCAAAATAGAGGTCAAAGAGCCTCTAATGCTAGAAGATAGCACCTCAAAATAGAGGTCAAAGGGCCTCTAATGCTAGAAGATGGCACCTCAAAATAGAAGTCAAAGAACCTCTAATGCTAGAAGGATGGCACCTCAAAATAGAGGTCAAAGAACCTCTAATGCTAGAAGGATGGCACCTCAAAATAGAGGTCAAAGAACCTCTAATGCTAGAAGGATGTCATCTCAAAATAGAGGTCAAAGAGCCTCAATGCTAGAAGATGGCACCTCAAAATAGAGGTTAAAGAGCCTCTAATGCTAGAAGATGGCACCTCAAAATAGAGGTCAAAGAGCCTCTAATGCTAGAAGGATGACACCTCAAAATAGAGGTCAAAGAACCTCTATTGCTAGAAGGATGACACCTAAAAAATAGAGGTAAAAAAACCTCTAATGCTAGAAGGATGGCACCTCAAAATAGAGGTCAAAGAGCCTCTAATGCTAGAAGATAGCACCTCAAAATAGAGGTCAAAGAGCCTCTAATGCTAGAAGGATGGCACCTCAAAATAGAGCTCAAAGAACCTCTAATGCTAGAAGGGCGGCACCTCAAAATAGAAGTCAAAGAACCTCTAATGCTAGAAGGATGGCACCTCAAAATAGAGCTCAAAGAACCTCTAATGCTAGAAGGATGGCACCTCAAAATAGAGGTCAAAGAACCTCTGATGCTAGAAAGATGGCACCTCAAAATAGAGGTCACAGAGCCTCTAATGCTAGAAGGATGGCACCTCAAAATAGAGGTCAAAGAACCTCTAATGCTAGAAGGATGGCACCTCAAAATAGAGGTCAAAGAACATCTAATGCTAGAAGGATGGCACCTCAAAATAGAGGGCAAAGTGCCTCTAATGCTAGAAGGATGGCACCTCAAAATAGAGATCAAAGAGCCTCTAATGCTAGAAGGATGGCACCTCAAAATAGAGGTCAAAGAACATCTAATGCTAGAAGGATGGCACCTCAAAATAGAGGTCAAAGAACATCTAATGCTAGAAGGATGGCACCTCAAAATAGAGGTCAAAGAGCCTCTAATGCTAGAAGGATGGCACCTCAAAATAGAGGCCAAAGAGCATCTAATGCT
>NC_090727.1:32422267-32509767 GCF_036898095.1 Palaemon carinicauda
TTTGGTTTTGGTTTTGGTTTGGTGGTTTAGTTTGGTGGTTTGGTTTTGCTTTGTTTGGTTTTGACTGTGTTTGGGTTTGATGGTTTGGTTTGGATTTTGATTTGGTTTTAGTTTTGTGGTTTTGTTTGGTTTTAGTTTGGTTCTAGTTTGGATTGGTTTGATTTTTGTTTGGTTTTAGTTTGATGGTTTTGTTTGGTTTTAGTTTGGTTCTAGCTTGGATTAGTTTTATTTTTGTTTGGTTTTAGTTTGATGGTTTTGTTTGGTTTTAGTTTGGTTCTAGTTCAGATTGGTTTTATTTTTGTTTGGTTTAGGGTTTTGTTTAATTTGGTTGGTTTAGGTTTGTTTTGTTTCTGTCAGTTTTGTTTAGTTTTGGTTTTATGATTTAGTTTGGTTTAATTTTGGATATTTTTGGTTGGGTTGGGTTGGTTTGGGTTTGGTTTGGTTTTAATTTTGGTTCTGGGTTTGGTTTGGTTTTAATTTTGGTTCTGGCTGTGGTTTGGTTTGGTTTGATTTTTATTAGGTTTGGGTTGGGTTGGTTTGGTTGTGGTTTTGGCTATGGTTTCAGTTTGGTTAGTTTGTTTTGTGTTTTATTTGGTAACAATTTGGTTTTTATTTCTGTTTGGTTTTGGGTTAGGTCTGAATTAGTTTGAATTTTTTCTTTGCTCTGGGTTTGGTTTGGTTTTGGTTGTAGTGTTGGGTTAGTTTGTTATGGTTATTTTGTTTGGTTCGGTTTTTTTTTTTGGGGGGGGTTTGGTTTTATATTGGTTTTGTCTGCCATATTGGGTTGATTAGGTCATGTAGTACAGTTTTCTTATTTAAGATTGATAAACTTTTTTTCACAGTATATATATATATATATATATATATATATATATATATATATATATATATATATATATATATATATATATATATACACAATATGTGTATGTAGAATTTCATGGAGAAACAAACTGACACCACTAGTACGGAAAACAAAGATTACAAATGCTAAAATTTTCATATTATATGAACTAATCTCCATATCATCGAAAAAAAAGACAAAATTCAGTGGAATATATAAAGAGTACTTTATATATATATATATATATATATATATATATATATATATATACATATATATATATATAAAGAGTACTTTATATATATATATATATATATATATATATATATATATATATATATATATATATATATATATATATATGTATGTATATGTGTATATATATATATATATATATATATATATATATATATATAAAGCAAGACAGAAGACATTCTAAGTTATTTATGCCAAAACACTTTACAAAGAATCACAAAATGAAAAGAAAAACTTTAGAATTACTCCTGTAGTTATTCCTGACCCACATTCTTCCAACTGTTTCAGATCCACAACAAAATAATAATGTATAGAGCTCACTTGCTTGAGGATACACTCAGGCACATTATTCTATCTGTTTCCATATTTCCTTTCCTCACTGGGCTATTTTCCCTGTTAGGGTCCTTGCACTTATAACAACCTTCTTTTCTAACTAGGGTTGTAGCTTAGCTAATAATAATAATAATAATGATAATAATAATAATATCAGCAACAGAATGAGTCCTTGGAACTTATAGAAAGTGACAGGAATACTGTTTATGTCCATAATGAAAGTCTTTGTCCCTCGGTTGTAGGGCAAAGGATAAAATACTGGAATTAATTCTGTAAATGTATAGTACAGTTAGATGCCTCCTGAATTATCTTATAAAAATATGAAAAACAGAGTAACAAGGCTGTGAGACCAGATTGACTGTGACCTGGTTCATCATCAGTATGACCTGATGTTGTTTTCATAACTTGGGTCAGTAGAAAAAACAGAATATTTATCAGCACAACAATAGAATGACTTAATTCACTGCCCTATAGCAAAGAAACTGATTTGGAGTGACAATAAGTATATGATTAAAATGGCAAAGCATTGGTAGCCAGAGGTACAGAGAGTAGGAGAGACACACACGTTATTTGAAACAGCATTTCCAGATTTTTTACGTAACGGATAATCCCTGGAAGTTTCATTACTCTACAATTAAAACTGTGGCCAGAAAACTGTTCACAAACAAACTCACATACACAAACAGGGACGAAGACATAACCTCCCTCCAACTTCTGTGGCGGAGGTAATACAATAGTAGGATTTTATGTGATTCTAAATCATGGATTTTCATAAGTATTATTTTCCTCTACAGCTTTTTTACAGATCTTTGTACCTATTCGATGTTAGAAGGGCAATGCCTCATTGCTTCGATATTTCATCATTTTAAATAAAATCATCCTTAATTTACATATTTCTTGTTCTTATAATAAGTTTATCCATGGCAAAAATCCATACATACAAGCCTTATTTATAATCTTTAAGGCATAATGCCAGTGTGATAGAAGCTAAATTGCCTTGAGTTGACGAACTCTGCCTGACCGCTTCGGACGAAATGTCGGTAAAGAATTTGTCTTCCTAAACAATTTAATTTGCAATATAACGATATATTCCTTAAATAATGAGCACACGCACTTTTCGTGTACATTCTTACCGTGATATAACCTACATTGATAAGTTTTCATAAGAATTAAGGCCGTTTTTACGACACTGAATCGAATTATCGATAGCGTAGCATTACAGATCATAGAAAAAAACAATAGAAGATACGAGTTATGAGATTTGTGAAGTTCCATCTCTATGAATAACAAATTAATCCTTAAATACTTATTATCAAAGTTACTATTATCATTATTATTACTACTGCATCATTATCATTAAGCTCAGTAAGCAGAATCTTATTAAATAAACGAAACAAAAACAATATGACGTCATCACCTCCGGGTGACACGAAGCTTTAGGACAGTGGCTCTTTTAGATATCTTAAAATCTCTCTCTCTCTCTCTCTCTCTCTCTCTCTCTCTCTCTCTCTCTCTCTCTCTCTCTCATTTATATTTGCCATGAATAGATAAAGTTTTGATTTATCTACGAATGATATTTCAAACTAATATTAGGCCTATATGTATTTTTTGGTAATTTGGAAAAAAATAGTCATATGCAAACTTGCACACACTTAACCAATATATCATTATTATTATCATTATTACTTGCTTTGCTAGTTGGAAAATCAGGATGCTATAAGCCCAAGGACTCCATCAAAGATAATAGTCCAGTGAAGAAAGGATATAAGGAAATAAACTAAATGAGAAGTAATGACCAATTAGAGTAGATTATTTTAAGAACAGTAACAACATTAAAATAAATCTCTTATATATGTGCTATAAATATTTAAAAAAAGACAAGAATAAGAGAAATAAGATAGAATAATGTACCTAAGTGTACCCTCTTAAAGGTTTAAAGGCTGCTCATGAATGGCAGAGGCAAGGGACAGTGACATTGCCCTATCAAGCAGGACAATGCCCTAGAGACTCACCATATATATACTTATGATCAGCACCCAAGCCCCCTCTCCACCCAAACTAGACCAAGGAGTATCAGACAATGGCTGCTGATGACTCAGCAGATAAGACCTATAGGCTCCCCTAAACACACCATCCTTAGCTCACAAGGATGGTGAGGTTACAGACCAAAAGAACCAACGAGTTTGAGCGGTACTGGAACCCCAGTCTGGCAAAGACGCTACCACTGGGCCACCATCACCTTAGTTCAAGTAATTTACTGGAGGTTTCACCATGGGTGAAAGAAGGTAAGGTTGGTAATTATTATCGTGTTCATTATTCTCTCGGTGTTTGTCGTAGTCTCTAGGAGTACATATTATAAGGGATATTTTCTTTTTGGTGACTAAGGGGTACTTGTTAGATCATCATCATCATCATCTCCAACGCTTAGTGACGCAAAGAACCTCGGTTAGCTTTTGTCAGTCGTCTCTTTATTAAGCTTTTAAATCAATACTTCTCCATTCATTATCTACTTCTCGCTTCACAGTCTTCCGCCATGTAGACCTGCCATTCTGTCTCTTTCTCTTTCCATAGATTGACTAAACTCACAGAGGATTCATTGTTAGAAAATGAAATAGTTTTCATTCTTTGCCAGGTAGTTTTCGGACTGGTGATGGGATCCAAGATATGCAAGTTCGAGATCTAGGTGTATTTCTTGGCTGTAATCTGTCTCTAAATGCCCAAATAAATAATGTAATAAAAACTGCTGTTTATCATCTAATAAATATTGCGTCTATAAAGAAAGTACCTGGACGAAAATTCCGTAAAGAAACTTGTGATAAACTGTACTATTACCAGGATTGACTACTGCAACTCTATCTACTACAATTTACCGAAAGTCCAACTTAAGAAATTACAAAACATAATAAACAGAGGAGCAAGACTGATAAAAGGTGTCCCACCTAGAGAAAGGATCACCCCTATATTAATTGATTTACACTGGCTGAAGATTAAAGCGAGAATTGAATCTAAAATATGTGCAATAACCCACCAAGTTATCAGAACCGGTCGTCCAAAATACTGAAGAGTATTGTTACATATTGCGCAGCCAAGAAATCGTTTCGACACGAGAATAGTTACAGATGGCTTCAAACTGTTGGAACCTAGATTTATGTCCTCTTTGGCCTCCAGAGCCTTTAAATATGCGGCCCCGAGACTATATAATAAGCTCCCACGAAACATTCGAATGATTGAAGACATTAAGGCTTTCAAGAGGAAATTGAATACTTTCTTATTTCATGAGTCCTTTGACAGTGACGATTTAAGAGCAGCCATCAAAGTAAAATAACGTAAAGTATCCTTCTAAACGGATAACTTGTATTTTTTCCACGACAACCAAAACATAAGAATATTAAGACCTCTAAAACCAGTAACTCTGCTGCTCTTACAAAAGTAAAATGTTTAAGTTGCCTTTAATGGTCTTCTCATGAAAGTTTCTCTCTCAGGTTGGGCTATTCAGACGTTTTAAAAAAAAAAAAAAAAAAAAAAAAAAAAAAATAAGGCTCGTCTTGATCATTATAAAAGTCTTATTTGTTATTATTGGAAAATGAGCGTCGCACCAAATCAGTACTTTATGACCAATATAGATCAGCAAAGAATTATCACAAAATTAATGACTAACATCCCCAATTAAACAACTCTCCATAATATTAACCTTCATAATGAAATATGCCCCCTGTGGCCGCGGGGGCATATAAAAATTAGAATAGCGCCAACGTTATCCCTGCGTGTCGTAAGAGGCGACTAAAAGGGACGGGACGAGGGGGCTGGGAACCCCCTCTCCTGTAAAAAATTCCTGCAAGACATCGACAAGGAGATGGAGCTGGGGGGAGAGTGACTGCTCCCCGCACTCTAGTTTTGGGGTGTTTAAATGTGCGTGGATGTAGTACGATAGAGAGTAAAAGATGTGAGATTGGAAGTATGTTTAGAAGTAGAAGGATGGATGTATTGGCCTTGTGTGAGACAAAGATGAAAGGAAAGGGTGAAGTGATGTTTGGTGAAATGTCTGGTAGAGTGTCTGGGATTGAAAGGGGAAGAGCGAGAGAGGGTGTGGCGTTATTGCTGAGTGAATGGATGACAGGTAAAGTAGTGGAATGGAAGGAGATATCATCTAGGTTAATGTGGGTAAGGGTTAGGTTGGGTAGGGAATGTTGGGCGTTTGTCAGTGCGTATGGGCCAGGTAGTGAGAAAAGTGAAGAAGATCGGAATGAGTTCTGGAATGATTTAACTAGGTGTGTAGAAGGACTGGGTAGAAGGAATTATGTAGTTGTTATGGGTGACTTAAATGCTAGAGTGGGTGCTGGAGAGGTAGAAGGTGTCATTGGTAAGTATGGCGTACCAGGTGAAAATGAGAGTGGTGAGAGACTGGTAGACATGTGTGTTGAACAAGAGATGGTAATAAGTGCTAGCTTCTTTAAAAAGAAAGATAAAAATAAGTATACATGGGTAAGAGTGGCAAATGGAAGAGTAGTAGAAAGGGCATTAATGGATTATGTGTTGGTAACTAAAAGAATGTTTGGAAGATTGAAAGACGTGCACGTGTTTAGGGGTATGGCTAACGGTATGTCTGATCATTTTTTGGTGGAAGGAAAATTAGTTGTAGCAAAAGAGTGGGGGAATAGAGTAGGTGGATGTAAAAGGGAGGTAGTGAGGATTGAAGAGCTAATAAAACCGGGGGTAAAAAGTAAATATCAGGAAAGGTTGAAAATGGCATATGATGAGGTGAGAGTAAGAGAAACTGGTAATTTAGAGGAGGAATGGAAGTTAGTAAAAGAAAATTTTGTTGGGATTGCAAGTGATGTATGTGGCAAGAAGGTTGTTGGAGGCAGCATGAGGAAGGGCAGTGAATGGTGGAATGAAGGAGTGAAGGTGAAAGTGGAAGAGAAAAAGAGGGCTTTTGAAGAATGGCTGCAGAGTAATAGTATAGAGAAGTATGAAAAATATAGAGAGCAAAAGGTGGAAGTAAAGCGCAAGGTACGTGAGGCAAAGAGGGCAGCTGACCTGAGGTGGGGTCAGGGATTGGGTCAGTCATATGAAGAGAATAAGAAGAAGTTTTGGAAAGAAGTGAAGAGAGTAAGGAAGGCTGGCGCAAGAATTGAAGAGACAGTGAAAGATGGAAATGGAAGGTTGTTAAAAGGAGAGGAGGCAAGGAAAAGGTGGGCGGAATATTTTGAAAGTTTGCTGAATGTTGAGGATAATAGGGAGGCAGATATAATTGCTGTTCCAGGTGTTGAGGTGCCAGTGATGGGAGATGAGAATGAGAGAGAGATAACAATAGAGGAAGTGAGGAGAGCACTAGATGAAACGAGAGTAGGAAAAGCATCTGGTATGGACGGTGTGAAAGCTGAGATGTTGAAGGAAGGGGGTGTGACTGTACTTGAATGGTTGGTGAGATTGTTTAATATGTGTTTTGTGTTGTCAATGGTACCAGTAGATTGGGTTTGTGCATGTATTGTACCACTATATAAGGGTAAGGGAGATGTGCATGAGTGTTGTAATTCAAGAGGTATTAGTTTGTTGAGTGTAGTTGGAAAAGTGTATGGTAGAGTACTGATTAATAGGATTAAGGATAAAACAGAGAATGCAATCTTGGAAGTACAGGGTGGTTTTAGAAGAGGTAGGGGTTGTATGAATCAGATTTTTACAGTTAGGCAGATATGCGAGAAATATTTAGCAAAAGGTAAGGAGGTGTATGTTGCGTTTATGGATCTGGAGAAAGCATATGATAGAGTTGATAGGGAAGCAATGTGGGATGTGATGAGGTTATATGGAGTTGGTGGAAGGTTGTTGCAAGCAGTGAAAAGTTTATACAAAGGTAGTAAAGCATGTGTTAGAATAGGAAATGAAGTGAGTGATTGGTTTCCGGTGAGAGTGGGGCTGAGACAGGGATGTGTGATGTCGCCGTTGTTGTTTAACTTGTATGTTGATGGAGTGGTGAGAGAGGTGAATGCTCGAGTGCTTGGGCGAGGATTAAAACTGGTAGGCGAGAATGACCATGAATGGGAGGTAAATCAGTTGTTGTTTGCGGATGATACTGTACTGGTAGCAGACACAGTAGAGAAGCTTGACCGACTAGTGACAGAATTTGGAAGGGTATGTGAGAGAAGGAAGTTGAGAGTTAATGTGGGTAAGAGTAAGGTTATGAGATGTACGAGAAGGGAAGGTGGTGCAAGGTTGAATGTCATGTTGAATGGAGAGTTACTTGAGGAGGTGGATCAGTTTAAGTACTTGGGGTCTATTGTTGCAGCAAATGGTGGAGTGGAAGCAGATGTACGTCAGAGAGTGAATGAAGGTTGCAAAGTGTTGGGGGCAGTTAAGGGAGTAGTAAAAAATAGAGGGTTGGGCATGAATGTAAAGAGAGTTCTATATGAGAAAGTGATTGTACCAACTGTGATGTATGGATCGGAGTCGTGGGGAATGAAAGTGATGGAGAGACAGAAATTGAATGTGTTTGAGATGAAGTGTCTAAGGAGTATGGCTGGTGTATCTCGAGTAGATAGGGTTAGGAACGAAGTGGTGAGGGAGAGAACGGGTGTAAGAAATGAGTTAGCGGCTAGAGTGGATATGAATGTGTTGAGGTGGTTTGGCCATGTTGAGAGAATGGAAAATGGTTGTCTGCTAAAGAAGGTGATGAATGCAAGAGTTGATGGGAGAAGTACAAGAGGAAGGCCAAGGTTTGGGTGGATGGATGGTGTGAAGAAAGCTCTGGGTGATAGGAGGATAGATGTGAGAGAGGCAAGAGAGCGTGCTAGAAATAGGAATGAATGGCGAGCGATTGTGACGCAGTTCCAGTAGGCCCTGCTGTTTCCTCCGGGGCCTTAGATGACCGCGGAGGTAGCAGCAGTAGGGGAGTCAGCATTATGAAGCTTCATCTGTGGTGGAAATGTGGGAGGTTGGGCTGTGGCACCCTAGCAGTACCAGCTGAACTCGGTCGAGTCCCTGATTAGGCTGAAGGAACATAGAGAGTAGAGGTCCCCTTTTTGTTTTGTTTCATTGTTGGTGTCGGCTACCCCCCAAAATTGGGGGAAGTGCCTTGGTATATAGATAGATAGATAGATAATGAAATAAAACTCTTCATAATTTTCAAATACCGTTATTATTAGCAGATGCATGCGATACAAAAACAAACAATGGATATGCCTATGAAACAATGTTATTGACAATCCCTTCAAGATCATTATCTGGATTTCCTATTTCACCTAAATTTGCCCATTCTCATACTATTACCAGATCTAAGAACAGCTTTATGCACACACTGTAATATAAGGTAAGATTCCCACGCATAGATTAATGCCGATATAATAGAGAAATTCTTATTAAAAAGGAATCTTCCGATGAACTGTGTAAAAATATATATATATATATATATATATATATATATATATATATATATATATATATATATATATACATATACACAGTATATATATATATATATATATATATATATATATATATATATATATATATATATAAACTGATCTCAAAGTGGTTTGGAAAAACTGTTTTTATTTTTACAATTCGCTTTCACTGTAACGACACAGATGCCTCTGTGATTATATAATTTAGCTAAATGACATACGCACGAAAACGAAAAAAATGGTCAAAAGTACATGTCTTCTACAATTTGTAGAAATATTTACTTCATTACCGTCATATTAATAAGGAAAATAGAATTGCACGAGGCCAAATTATCTAATGATACCTTACCATGATAATACCAGGTTCAAAATAAAGGCTAACACCATTAATACATAAAGGTACATTACCAAGGATCTCGAGTAGACAATAGTGTTACCTTAAAGGTACGATCACCAACTTTTTCTTACCTGTAAAAAGGAATAAGAAAAAGAAAATTAGTCATCCACAAAGTTTTAAAAACTTCACCCATGAAAATACAAAATATTTCTATGATTTTGCTGAATTAATGGAGATAAAATTTGGAACTTGAACATGCATTTGTAACTAATTACAGTACATCAATTTTATTCATTAATGAATACTACGCAGAAGCTACCAGGAATTTATCAATATTATGTCTGTAAAAGTTAAAAAATATTGTAGTCCCCTAGAAACTCGGATATTGGTATATTAATTAGACCATCCCTTTTCTTTGTTTACTTTCTAATCTTAATTTCAAATGCATTTACAACATACATCTCGTGAATCTCATTTATGCATATGATCTTATAAAAATAATATATATATATATATATATATATATATATGTGTATATATATATTAATATATATATATACACACACAAATACATATATATATATATATATATATATATATATATATATATATATATATATATATATATAAATATATATATATATATATATATATATATATATATAAATATATATATATATATATATATATATATATATATAAATATATATATATACATACACACACATATATATATACTATATATATATAAAATATATTATATATATATATATATATATATAATATATATATATATGTATACATATACAACAAATGCGACTGTTTCTAGTCCACTGCAGGGCAAAGACATTAGCCATGTCAATTCATTTCTGGAGTTTGGTCAGTTTTCATCATCAAGCTGACCGGTGCGAGTTGGTGATGGGAGATTTTCGTTTGATTGCTCACAGCAAACCAACTTGGTATGGGTGGCTATGATATGATAGCCCCGCTCAGAAAGGGTACGCACATTATTTATATATATATATATATATATATATATATATATATATATATATATATATATATATATATATATATATTTATATATATATATATATATATATATATATATATATATATATATATATATATACATATATATACATATATATACATATATATACATATATATACATATATACATATATATATATATATATATATATATATATATATATATATATATATATATATACATATACATACGTGTGATTTTATATTGACGCATATGTACATTTTAGAGGAGACAAAATTTATCTATTACGGGGAATATATCATTTGGTTAAAATTCAATATACTAAATGGCTTCACAAAAAATTTTCTACGGTCAAACTAATAAAAGTATTTAAATTGTGGAGATAACCATAAAAAAACCAACAATACGAAATCAATTAGGAATAAAATATAAATGACAGGTTAAATATTCAGTAAACTGAATATACATCGGTGTATCATTTGGATCTTCAAATTAAGATGTCTAAAAATACTAGTCATTTGTAAAATACATCTCTTTGCATATACTGAAAATTAATAATTCGGCTTAAAACGTATTTAAGTAAAAAAATAAAACTAGGAATACATAAAGAAAACGCTTATAATTATAATGAATAATTATTACCTTCGTGTGGCTTATCATCGTCATGCACCTGGGTTCCACAAGACGTGTGTATCGTCCAGTTTTTAATTATTTTTCGTCATCATATGAGGAGAGAATTTCGTTCTACGAAAGCAGCTTGGATTCATTCATCTAGATACAAACAATTGCAATAAGGTCGACTAAATTCTTGCATTAAACTGTGATGGTGTATGGGGAAGTCGTCACAACATGGATGTTACTTCTCCTATCCTGGTCCTGGTTCTCTGTCTTGGATCACTTGACGAGAAAGTGTCATTAAACCCATTTGGATTGTCCTTTAATCTTTAAGGAAATTAAAGTTTCCGTAAATATGAGACAATTTTGGATGAGATGGAAGAGTTTTCTCTAGGAAATACAAGAAAACTGTTCTTAGCGTAAATATTGCTACAGCACACGTTTTACCTTCACCGCGAAGTAAACATTAAACTCGACACTAGATAATAACAACAAAATATGACAGTTATCAGGAAATCCACCAGCTGCCTGTAAACAACATCTGCACTAACAAACAACCATAAACTGAGTGATCACCAAGTTCAGCAATGCCAACACTACAAAGTACTCGTGGTCTCCGGGATGTCGCAGGATCAGAGCTAAACTACCCAATGGAGAAAACCAGCTAATACTCGGCCCACCGCTTGTTTTGAAGAAGCTCAGAATGCCAGCGTTTATTCGGTTTCATTTTAACTTCTCCAATGCAGACAATGATTAAAAGATGTATATGGAAAGTCGTTTAATGGGACATAAGACATCTGAAACTTGGTGTTGGGGGTGTTTATTTATGTATACTTGAGTAAGCGTTATGATATAGTTCCACTAGATGCTCTTTTTTTTGTATGACTGCACTAAAGATAATGGTAAATTTTAAATTACCGACTTTTTGAACAAAGCACATTGGGAAACTGCCATGGAAATAGTGTTACGCAGTGTAGGTACTGTTCGCAAAAATAATTAAAAATAGCAGGCCCATACAAAACGTATGCAAAATTAATACAGACATAATATGATAGCAATTTTCTTTCAGGATATTCATTTCCCCTTTTCTCTTACTATTGCCTTTTAATCTAAAGAAAAACAAAGACCAAAGGCCTATTTTATAATGCGTTGAAATTTCCAGATCCAACGTATTTTCGTGGGCTTTCTTTCCAAGAATTCAAATATTGAAGGAAAATCTAAAACATTCTGTAATATAAAATAATTGTTCTAGATTTACCCAAATCATTCGACAATACAACTTCTCCTTTGGAATTTGGAACGTGAGAGGGAAAAAACCGGTACATTACTCAAATCCTTTATTAGCACAAGAACACACAAATTTCCATATATCTCGGGTGTTTCAACAACAAAAGAGAGCTGCCTTTTACTTTAGAACAAAACGAGATTCCATATCAGTGAACTATTTAAGAGGATTGTTCATCCCATAGTCGAAGAACTTTCACAATGAGGATACTTTATTTAAGTCTGGGAAAGCTAATAATAAAAATGAAGGCTTGGAGGAAGGGAGCTTATACAAACTACGTGGAAGTCTGAGTGAACTACCAGCTGAATCGAAGCTTCTTTGTAACACTGGGCATTTCTATTACAAAATGTGTAAAAAGTTGAAGAAAATACTTTTATACGTATTTCTAATGTATTGTGACCCCCAATTTACCTGCGATTAAAATAATTAGGGTCTCCGTATACTTGTAATTATTGCATCCATTCGCCTTATTTGCAATTTAGACGTGAATGAAAACCACAATTTACCTTCGAATAATGAATTAATTTGGGTCTGTATACTTTTAAATGTTATTGCATCCATTCGCCTTATTTGGATTTTAGACGTGAATGTTAATATTTCACTCTTCTTTATAATTTGAACATACGCACTCATTATATATATATATATATATATATATATATATATATATATATATATATATATATATATATATGTATATATATATATATATATATATATATATATATATATATATATATATATATATATATATATATAATCTCCAAATGAGAAAACAATGGCCACTTCTCACCGCCATTTAAACTCTCTCTCTCTCTCTCTCTCTCTCTCTCTCTCTCTCTCTCTCTCTCTCTCTCTCTCTCCACACTATTTACTTTCCTTGCACTCACTCACACTTCTTGTAAAATAAGGTTCTTTAATTACAATAACTGTTTCTTACCATCAATACATTTAAGTATCTTCCTCTCCTACTTCCCCCAAACACTTTACAATAGAAGATTTTTTTCCCACCACACTGTAACAATCTAAACCTTCCACAAGACGAAACTATCCCCAAAAAATATCGAATCCTTTCATTTTACCGTTTTTGTCCTTTCAAATCTTCTTATATCACATAACCTACGCACATAGACCATGCTAAATGCTTAATTTAATTTTATGAGTATCCCACATACACTTGACTGCCATTATTTTTTTCCCTCCAAAAATACCTGCACGAATCAACTCTTATTCTGCCGTAATTTTTGAATACCGGGTACACCAAGGTCTATAGTTTAGTTCAACGAGTTGAGACTTGCCTATCTTTAGAAAGTGTTGCCACATTTCTAACGCAGCCTAGAATATGCCACATCCTCTCGGAGTGTAGGTTATCATAGCTTACCCTGCATAACTGAAATAAAAAGCTAAAATAGTAAAACTCTACTAGACAAAGTAAGGTGTGTGTGTATTTGCGTGTATGACTTTTCCCGATTTTTATGAATGTAGTCCTTGTCTCCTAACGCAGATCAAAATAGTATGAGTCAAATTATTTCACGTTGTTACTAAAACTCCTGATCTATTACTCAAGTATTTCCTTATCCTTACTAGTTTCTACTTTTCCCTAATACGAGTGATATTTGTTTTACTACTTGTACTTCGATATTATCGTACTCTAATGGAAAATACCTTCCAATACATCTTTTGACGAACTATCCAACTTCGTCAAACATACACACACACACACACACACACATATATATATATATATATATATATATATATATATATATATATACATATATATATATATATATATATATATATATATATATATATATATATATATATATATATTGTGTGTATACATTAGTTTGGGTAAGATTGCTACATACAAGGAGGATTCCTAAATCATACAAAACAAACCTTATCTTATTCGTATGTACTTATATGAAGAAAATCTCGCCGGGATTATTTTTACCTCTCCCCCCCCCCTTTTTTTATATAAAATCCAAACTTTCATAAGTATCTCGGGGTATAATATACAACGCAATTGTCCTTTTAAAGGGAATAAAATCTTCAGAAAGAAACATCTTTTGTGCAACCCTTTTAGTTGACTTGTGAAATCACCCAATCTTAAAGCAACTGGGTGTTTTCCTTTATCTTGAGCAACTTCTGACGTCAATACAGGGCAGGAAAAATTTTAAGGGCTTTGTTAACATCTGGACCATACCTAACTTGCTTCATACAATAATCATTAGATTTGGGAGAGAGAGAGAGAGAGAGAGAGAGAGAGAGAGAGAGAGAGAGAGAGAGAGAGAGAGATCGTCTATCTAGCAATGTACCTATTGTGTACAGTATGCTACTCACCACCCAAATTTAGAGGTTATTTCCGAGTTGGTAACAATTAAACTCACGATGTCCTTAATGGCATTTTAAGACTTAGGATACTTTGTATCATTATGTAACACAAATGATCTTTTTTAGCTCAGTAGCAATTTATATGTATTCTTCTTTGCAAAGATTTTAAAGTGGATATAATTTTTTCTTATAAATTAGTGAAACATTATTATTTTACCTGCTTCTTTGTCTGCCAACTCTATTAAATTTTTGCATGTTAATTAGTAGGAATTCAGGATTAAGTATCATGCACTGTACAAAATGCGCTTATCTACATATTGAACATTGTACTGATGTTAAACAGCATCAGCCTCTCATACATTTTCATGATCCTTGTAAAATTTTCAGTAATTACCGGAGAGTAACGAGTCGTCACTTCACCCTCTAACATTCCTTTTAAATTGGTCTTTGTTTCCATGCATCATTACGTATCCCTTCCTAAGGGGAAACATCATCTCTACTCATTGTCATTCATTTTTCTTCTTTTCGAGGAAACACAAAAGCCTTTATTATCTTCATGAGAGTGTGAGTTGAAGCGGGAGCTTCTTTGGGTACTCTGTTCTTTTGCGTATTTCAAGTAATGGGGCATTACTTTATTTCGGTATTACAGTTACCATTATAATCATTATTGTTAACGACATTTTTGTGGTTATGTAGCTTCTGTTATCGTTGTTTTTCATTATCCTATTCATTTAACTTTTTCTGATTTTATACAGAAAGACCTCAAGCTACAAAATTATTAGGTTCCAAGAAACTGTAAGTTGAATTTTGTCGATGGGTAGGCTTCACCTACATATATCACATGCCTACGATTTTCAGCTGTAAAAGTCACCAAATAGTCCTTTTTCATATGGCAAATGTCGTCTTGCTTACTGTATCAAGTCACATATTGTTTAATTACAGTATTACTTTATGAACTTTCATTACAGTATCTGAGATTTAGGATTTCAGTTGGATTGTGTTTGTGTATCTGGATGTTTTCAAGTCAAATGCTTCTAAGTTGAAGACTTACTGCAAATCATTGTCATTCAATTTCAATTGACAATAAGATATAATAAGATATTATTATTATTGCGCAAAGCTCCCAGTCTTTCAAGGCAAGAGCATTATGAAAAAATGTATCAACATTTTACCAAGTCTCAAAAAAGGTGGCAACCGTTTGGACGATTCCCTAATGATTACGTTGCTCTTCGTCAGTCTCCAATCAGAGAACTCTAGCGTTAAATTTCCTTGATGAGATTAAACAGTAACACTTTATACAAACGATGTTTACATAAGCTAAAAAAAAACATTATCTTTTTACTCTCTCTCTCTCTCTCTCTCTCTCTCTCTCTCTCTCTCTCTCTCTCTCTCTCTCTCTCTCTAAGCATTAAACTAAGTGGAAAGAAAAGGTATATGTTTACGAGGCTTTATATTTCAGCATTTTCGAATTTCTGATTTGAACTTGTGCGTTCGGAGAATAAACATTAAACATAAATGTTTTTAAAACAGGGCTTAGAAAACCGTTCATTCCACAGATGAACAACACGATGACTTCGGAATCATGCTTAATGTACATTATTTATACTGTCTGATCAACTGTTATAGAAAATATTGTCATCACATCTTAGACGACGTGTAATAAAGCCAAAGAATCTTCTTACGTCATTCTAAATTTGAAATATTTACTTATGGATTAAGGTTAAAGGTGTCTGGTTTAAGTCCAAATTTCATCAGAATAGATACTTACCAGAAGAACGTAAGTCGGGCAAGGGCAAGCCCAATCAACCACTGTGGTGCCCAACCACAGAAGTGGCCTCCCCATTAAACCGCTTAAACTCACGGTCCCGGGCGGGGATCGATCTGCCGCCATGCGAATGCTAGGCAAACACGCTACCACTGTACTTGCCAGGAAATGTTTGAACACAAACGATAGAAAAGGCAACACCATCGGAATCCTGCTTATAGTTTGTTATGAAACGACAGCCCTTCCTCTTCGCCTTCTCACACCGAGAGAGGAGAGAGATTATAACAATCTTTTAATGGACTTCTTTAGGGACGACAAACTTTACGCTCAAAGAATTAAGAAGTCGACCAAACTTTTCCAAACTTACATAAGACTATTATCCGCATCAAGGAGCAATAATCGGCATAAAACTTTGAAAAACTATGGTATTTCTTGGGGTTAGCGTGAAAAATAAATGATCTATGCACTGAATACTCCTTACCCTTTCTGATTATAACTAACCTAGCAAGTTTACTTCAATTTTCAATAGCACAATCATTTATACGTCAATTAAATCTAATCTAATGTGACATATAAAAATTAAACAGAGCTATTCGATTACAAAAATTACATTTCTTCATTCAAAGGACGAAATAAGAATCGCTTTCTTTATAGTGTACGTTATGCAAAGGGGTAAAATCAGACAAAATTAATCATTCAATTTGAAAACATTAATATTCAAGAAAAAATTCAAATATTCGTATTTACGTGACATTCCAATATATATATATATATATATATATATATATATATATATATATATATATATAGTGTGTGTGTATTTATATATACATGGATAAAACATGCGAAACATAACTTTACACTGAATATAGAGTTGCAACAGAAATTCCAGAGCAGAATAAGTTGGATTCTCGATGCAACAAAATATATATTTGGATAAGGACCCTGGCAGTTCAGTCCACCACCAAAGGTATACTGATATCTTTGTTGTTAAGCGAGGTTAAGACGATGCCTGTGTGTGTGTGTGTGTGTGTGTGTGTGTGTGTGCTATTTGAATGGAATTCCGTTGAGGAAGAAGATATATCCCCAATACCAGAGGGAAAATTACTCTCGATTATTTATTTATTATTACTCATGTTGCACCCCTGCAGTGGTGCATACAAGCTAATATACAACACGGCATAAAAACACATTCACAACACACACAAGCATTCTTTCTCTCTCACAAATACATAAATACAAGTCCGTTACGTAGCTTGTGGTAAGAATGTAAAATATGATGATGGAATAATGTAAGTTGTTGATCTATAAAAAAAAAGTATGGGGAGTAAACATAAACGAATTTGATATGCTGAGAGAAAAGCCGAGTGATATAATAGAAACAAGAAAGCAAGCAGGGTATGCGCAAAATACTGCAATGACTCAACTTGTCAATAGATGCCAAAACTGAACTGGTTAATGCTTTGTGGAGCTAAATTTCTTTTAAAGGTATTAAACTGCTGATTTTTAAAGGACAATTATGTAGACTATTTACATATATACTTAGCGGAAACTAATTCAAATGGTGAGGTATATGGACATTACAAGCGTTTGAAAAATGTACAATTCAGAATTGTAAGAGGGATGGAGGTAAGGATGACCTAAAAAGTTTGGATAATGGTGTGAAAGAGATGGGGAGGAAAGGCACCACAGTGTCTAAAATCATTGGTATATAAATCCAGTTATATATTGTTGTATAACAAAAAAACAGGAACTTTCGCACTGTTTTCAAGGTGCCTCTTGAGCTGAAGAATGAAATGATTCACAACTGTTCGAAAGTAAACCAAAAACTCATATCAGAAACAAGATAAAAGTTATTAAACAGCCAAAGTAGGAGTCAAACCTAAAACATCAGATGAAGAAAATAATGCTATTGCCACCGTCAAGACATTTCACTCGTTGGATTTTTCATATCCATTATTATTAAACAAAGGCTATACTTGAAGATAGGAATAACTGAAATCTAACCAAATTTTAATCTAAAGAAATTATCAGTATAAGTATTACCAGTGACAATGATAAGAATAATATCATCGTCTATTATAATCACTGAAATAAACAGAAGAATTGTCCGGGGAGACACAAATCAGAGATGGCTGCCACTCCTAGAAAAATGTGAAAGTTAATATCCTTAATAATCAAAATCTAATTAGAAATCGGATGAAGCCACAAAGAACGAAAGATTGATTAAGACCTTTTCGTGATGAATTATCCGACAATCCTCAGATCCTCATAAATTCCTCTCATGGAGTTAATTAACAATGGATAGAAGAGGCCAACTTTATCAATGCATACACGCACATTTTCATATATAAATATCGTGCATATATATATATATATATATATATATATATATATATATATATATATATATATATATATATATATATATATATACATATACATATATACACACACACACACACACATATATATATATATATATATATATATATATATATATATATATATAATGCATACACGCACATTTTCATATATAAATATCATGCATATATACATATATATATATATATATATATATATAAATATATATATATATATATATATATATATATATATATACATATACACACATATATATATATATACATATATATATATATATATATATATATATATATATATATATACATATACACACACATATATATATATTCATATATATACAAATATATATACACATATACACACACATATATATATATATATATATACATATATATAAATATACATATATATATATATATATATATATACATATATACATATATATAAATATACATATATATATATATACTTATACATATATATATATATATATATATATATATATATATATATATATACTGTATATATATATATGTGTATATATATAAATATATATATATATATATATATATATATATATATATATATATATATATATATATATATATATATATGCCTGCACACATTGTTTCCTTGTCGTCCATAAGCATTTGAAATCTTTTAAAAATCCTTTGCACATATTCTGCTACCTTCATCCCTCCACATATTATGTGGCTCACCACTTTTCTGCTACCTAAATTATATTGCTTCATCTCTTTTGTGACTCATTTCTCTAACCTAACCAAATAAACTTATTCCATTCTTTCAAATTCCAAATTATCTATTACCCTCCATTGATTCATCTTCCTGGTTTCCATCTATTCTCATCTTACTCGAGCTCACATTTGCTCTAACCTTCCTCGTTTTTCAAAATTTTTTACTAGTTTCAGCAGTGACTCTTTACCATCTTCAATCAGTGAAGATATAAAATGATCAACTCTTCCACTTTCTATTCTTAGTCCGATTGATTTATCCCAAACGTTGCAACTACTGTACAAATAATTTCTTTACTCCAACTTTTCATAATTCTCAATCAATGAAGTTACAGAACAGCTATTTAGACATTGCCTTGTTTCTTCAGAAATACTTTTACACAAACCAAGTCACTCCTTCAAATTAGTCTAAAACATATTTCAATTCCATGGAAAAAATATCCAATTGATCTTGACAGCAACTAATCTCCATCCTCAGAACCGCTTACATTACATCGTTTTTCATTCTACTATAAGATTTTCTTTGAAGCAAAAAAATACCAAAAACGAGATTTCCATTTACTTTCAAACTTCATACACAGCTCTTAAATAACAAACTGTGGATTTAAATTTGACAGTTATTGTCACCAAACTAAGATGTTATGCTATGCAATATAAGCTATGTGAACTAAAAATATCCCCATTCTTGAGCCGGAATAACTATTTCTACATGGCCTTGGATGAAATAAATCGTCTGTAGAAAAAATACCAATATAAAAGACCGGAAAATACAACCCTAAATGTTAAACCTAAATTCGTTGTAGAGGAAACAAAGCCAGTCTTACAACAACTAAAACAAGAATAAAACAACATCTATTTAAACACTATGGATCAAACACTCCAGGTATAGTCAATAAAGGGATGGAACTTATGACCAGAAATTCCAACCCATTGGGAAAATCGTCAATGCGGTTATTCATAACTTTGAGGGCATACAATGCCGACCTCATCCTAGTTCTTGCGCTAAAATTAACTTCACTTGGCTCTATTTTCATTTCTTCCTTAATACCCTAAAATGTACACTCTTACATATACAGTCAATGAAATTGTTTAAATGGTTACGAAATGATTTTATATATATATATATATATATATATATATATATATATATATATATATATATATATAATATATATATAAATATGTATGTATGTATGTATATACACATTATATATATATATATATATATATATATATATATATATATATATATATATATGTTACTTTAGGATAAAGAGACTAACAGAGCATACATTTTTAAAAGAAACAACTTTAAAACATATATAATAAGCAGGTCAGTAAATGAGGTTCACCGTCTCCCTTGTCATTTATTAGTTAATTAATATTAATATTTGCAGCTCAAACAACATATTAAAATCAAATACAAATGTTCAATCTACCATAATGAAGGGTCGGTGAAATATACAGTACTATATATACAAGTATGAAAACATTATAATGACCTCTTTAATTTTATCAAAGGTTTTATTTATTCAGCTTCGATGCAATTTTCCAAATGACACACTCGATGATTATTTCATTTAGAATAGGCTTATTAAGATGATTTCCCATCAAATCAATTCTGATATACAAGTTATACTTCTTCAGAAATGGAGAAAATCTGGAGATGAAATGGATTTTCACAATCCGACAGACATTCAATCTTCTCTAATTGGTAGAAACTTATTTTCATAATGATATAGGTGAAGGGTTATCATGCTATGTTAACACCTTCTTAACCATTACCCTCATTCCATTTACTTTTGTTTCAGGTACTGAAGAACGCTGAATGTTGAGTAATGGGCATAAATGCCTTTAAAAAAATTATCATACATAAAAAATACATAAATTCAACACACATATACAATACTTGATATATATATATAGATATATATATATATATATATATATAATATATATATATATATATATATATATATATATATATATATATATATATATATAGATATAGATATATATATATATACATATATATATATATCTATATATATATATATCTATATATATATATATATATATATGTGTGTGTGTGTGTGTGTATGTTTGTGTGTATGCATGCAACATTAACGTACCCGTAAATCTTAAATACGTGACCAAAAAATTGCCGCACACCATTTATATGTAATTATTTGACAAAACATAAGCTTAAAGGAAAATAAGAATACAAAATACTCAGTTAAGGTTTGAGTAGTAAAATCCTATTTAGATGTCATTTGACGGCTCCATAAAACAGAAAAAAAATATGGCATACAACGAAACGGGGTAATGTAGTTTGGTTATAGATAAAAGTAAAAAAGAAACAATTATTATTCTCGTACTACAACTGCTGCTAATACCGGTATAACAGTTATTGTTACATTTGCCAAGGGTCTGTTTTTGCTATGGTTTATGTATCTGGCTGTTAATTAAATTATGCAAAATTAATGGCTGGATGTTAACGAAACTTATTATATATTAATATACAAGAGATCTCGTATGAATTTAACTTCAGTCATTATTTTCTAATTGCATGAGCTGTGGTTTTCATACTAGTTATTGAAATTCTACTAAAGGATACGCCGAGTTGAGTTAGGTAACGATCATACTCAGGATGTCAAACACCAGGTTGAAATTTGAACTTGGCAACAGTTCAATATAATCTTCTATTTGGGATGAGACCCCGTGACTCACATACGGTAGGGGAATCATAACACAACAGGCATTATACTCCACTGATGATGCTCATGTACAGAGCAAAGTCAAAGTCCCACATTGAAATAAAAAGGTTAATTAAGAATTGAACTTTGTTCACACTTTTTGAAATATAAGAGATAGGTCATTATATTATAGGAAGGCCGACATTCAGTGAGGTCAAGGTCGAAGACATTCGGAAAGGTCAAATAAAATAGCAATGCTATTGTTTATATCAGTTTCAATAATATGGATGGAAATTGTTTTACTATTATTGATATTCAAATTAGTGAACCCTGTAACAAAATAGATATAATTTAGTATCTACTACCAAATATACGTACCCAAAAGCTCAACACACCCCGAAATTTCCCGGGGAGCCGCTTTTACTTCTACAGAAAATGTCACTCTAAGAAATGGGACAATCTGCAATGGAAATTAGCCTCGGGGGAATAATGTAATGACAGTTGAATAATGTTGGTGTTATCGCTATACCTTCCGATGGAAGAATCAGACGCTGTTGCGAATTCCGACGTCCCGAACTCGTAAGAATTAATAAGTGGGAATGTGCAAATTAGAATCACAAAGTGCGCCATTGAAAAGAAAAGAAAAAACAGAGAAAGTAATATTATATAGAGTGACGTCAAGTTCTATAAATTATGAAGGAAAATTTTATTAGCTACTATTTTAATGAGAGAGAGAGAGAGAGAGAGAGAGAGAGAGAGAGAGAGAGAGAGAGAGAGAGAGAGAGAGAGAGAGAGAGAGAGTAATGAATCAACATGATGTATCACAGAAACTTAACCAATAATTCCACAGGTTTTGTTTATCTTTATTGGATACATAATATTTAAGGAAATGAAGTTATTCGAAGGGCCTGATTCTTTGTTAGTTATTCATCATGCTATATTTACTTAAACGTAAGTTTACGCGATGTATACAAGTTATCACTATTTGCTTGCTTCGCATTATTGGAATATATATAAACACATAGCTTCCCTATATGATAAATAACAAGTGTCTGGCTATATATATATATATATATATATATATAATATATATATATATATATATATATATATATATATCTTTCCTGTCACGCTTAGGTGAGAGAGAGAGAGAGAGAGAGAGAGAGAGAGAGAGAGAGAGAGAGAGAGAGAGAGAGAGAGAGAGAGAGAGAGAGAGAGAGAGAGAGAGAGTAATATACCTGGTGAGAGGGGTACTCGGAGAGGTACTCTCGGAAACCCCACTCCCATAAATAGCCTAACCCAGGTTGTAATCAGGAAAGAGGGAAGGGATGGGAATGGTTGAATGTGTGTGTGAGTGTGTGTGTGTATGTGTGCATATCTATCTACATATTTAGACGTAATCTTTGAAGGCGTATACATTAGTATAATATAAGTTATATAAGAATAAATAAAGAAAGCCCATTCCTTATGATTACAGAAAATTCATATATTAAGGTTCTGTGTGTAGACAAATTTACAGTATATATAAATGTATTTAATTCAGTCACGTAGGTAACTCCATTCTCCCATAATGATACATTTATGGTTCATTCATTTCAAAGCAATCATTCATTTCTCATTTCCATACTCGTCCTAACATTAGGATTCCAATAAGAAATAATAAGTAATGACTTCATCATTAGAGGAAAAGGAAGAAATGCTGCTTCTGATTGTGAATGTTGCAATACAATATGTATTATTCGTTGCATAGATTTAAAGTAAACAATTAAAGGACCTGTCCACAAAAGTAAAGAAATTCTTCCTATAATCTAGGAGCATTATCTCGCACAGAAAAGTAACATAATTGTCCGGATACGCACTGAATAGAGTTTCCCATAATTATTATCAAATGATTCGCAGAAATAGATTTAAAAAATAATTTTGTGGGAAATTAGAATACTGCTGGGGAATATTTAGTTGATAATGCCACATTAACGTTAACAGAAGTGTTGCGTCATTATCAATATCATCATATTCATCATCCTTATTAGGTCAAGGTTCATAGCAAAATTTGTCTAAAGTGGCAATGTTTTCCATCAAAGCTAACGGCAACTATTTTTCATACTCGATAAATACAAGAAAATTATTCATGTTATCATTATTACTCAACCCCTCACAGAGAATTAGCAGTTAAGTTCACCCTAAACTTTCCCAAATGTTTCAAGTTTATGAAAATCCCAGATATTATATTTTTCATTTTCCTTTTTTTCTCTTTCTCTAAATTTGGTAACATATGTCCACCAACTGTGAAAATCTTGTTGATGACATATGAAGGTATCCCTTTGAGTATATGATTACTCTCACTATCCGAAAAAAAAAATCTACGAAGATATTTGGTTGAAAACACAAACCACACCAATAAAACTGATGGATGAATGTTGAGTTCCATTATAGACAGTGATCCCACCTGATATTAACGCGAAAGCTAATAGATCTAGTGAGGGCAGTATGTGAAAAACAACATTTTTCAATAAACAATTTACCAAAAAGGGCGACGACACCAAACCATCCATTTTCGTTTGTTACATTAAGCACTTGATCGTTTGGGCATTTTATTTTTTTTATTTTGTTATCTATATACCAGAGTAACTTGAACAGTTATTTGCATATGCGTAAGTACACGTATCAAAAGATAAACATACAGTTCATATACATATATACACAAATATATGTGTACATATACACAAAGTATTTGTAAAGGTATGTTTATTTGGAAGGAAATGTTAAATGATGTACAGTACAGTATATATATATATATATATATATATATATATATATATATATATATATATATATATATATATATATATATACATGCACACATATATATACATACATTCATACACATATATATAATACTAATAAGACTGTGTGATTTGATTCATGTCACCTGGGTCATATAGACTAGTACTGAGACCGGGGAGGCCCATCAACATCGAAGTGCAACTGAGGGAGGGGGGGGGGGGGACTCCGCAGTTGAATAAAGTATTGATAGAGTAGAAGGAAAATGTAGGATGGAAGAAAGGAAGCAGAACGGAGGTAAAGTAGATGGCTAAAAGTTAAGCGCCGCTAGTGACAGAAGGAACGATATCAAAACCCTTCAGTAATGCCTACAGTACACCACCTCGTGATGTGCAATAATGATCCTAACCCCAAACAGCACTTGTTTGGGAGCACGTGGCAGGATTTGATATATACTTCCGCAATGGAGAGAAGAACTGATACACAAATATAAGCAAAAACAACACATGGCTTGCCCCGCCCCTTTCTCTATTTATCCTGCTCTCGTGTTTATGTACGCACATCTTGGGTCAAGTTTCCTAAAATGGACTTGCAGTTTTAAACTGCAGGTCAGCACAACTGAGCCTCTGTAGGGAAAGGCGATACACGCAACCGCTTCCAGAGAGAAAATGCACTTTGTCAACATCCTCTACAAAAACACTGGGAAAGAAAAGAATGGAATCTATAACATTTCAATAATCTTTGGAGAAAAAAAAATGCTGTACATCATTAATTATCAAAAATCTAGGTTACCCAACAGTTATTGAAAAAATAAAGAACACAAATGTATCCTTTTATCTCAGTGGTCCCTAACTAAATAGGGTCACACAGGGAAGACCAAAGTTCAATCTCAGGAAATGAAAGGATTTAAAGTCTTTACTTGAAAAGTCCGATGTGGCTTATCAGTGACTTAGATACTCAGAGGTTAGAAGACCTGTTTGTCTCGGCCAACGTCGAAGAGAGCTTGGCCTTTCCACCTCACCCTCAAAACATTGCCAGAGAAACACTTTAGTTTAAAAAGTAAACTAATAAATTAACACTTCATTGAATAGTTTTCTTGTGTATGTCAGATTTATAAAATTTTTGCTTGTTCGTTTTTGCATTTGCAATGTGCTCTCACCTTTACACACACACACACACACACACACACACACACACACACACAAAAAAAAAAACCCACAAACCCTTATACATGAAAGATGACATCACGAGTCTTCTAAACGAAGCACAATATATGCAAAAAGCCTTTCAATCATCCCAGCTTTTCAAAACAAGCACTTGCATCATATATCAATACATATTTTGTAAATATTCTCCAGTTTAAAACATCAATCTACCTTCTCTCTTAAGTCAATTAATCGACTGTATTCTATCACCCGTAACGCTAAAATAGAGTAAGAACTGCATCTATATTTCAATTCTATCCATTACTGTACATGAATGTTCAAATATTTAATCAATGAATGAATTGCTGACTGGAAGAAAAGATAATTCTCAAACAACGCCGATACACACACATTACACACACACACCCACGCACTCACACACACACATATATATATATATATATATATATATATATATATATATATATATATATACACACACACACACACACACACACACATATATATATATATATATATATATATATATATATTAGTCAATCAATTAACCAGTATCACCCTCTTGACTTTAAATTTTAGGGGAGTGATTGTTCGTTAAGGACTTTATTCATCGTCGGGTTTAATCAAGCGAAGAGGACGAAAGGAAAATGAAAAAAAAAAAATCGTTAAGAGAAGGAAATGGAAACCGACCTACATATGGTCAAATTATGGAATGCTTTTTAGTTTCATTTCACAGGTTGAAATCTAACGCGTTTCACACAGACTTAATAAATCCTCTTGGTTCTATGTTTAAAATGATCCAAGTAATACCGTATGTTACTTGGCTATCATAAAACGATTCACTTGTTTCGTTAAAAATAATCATTCAATAACTTATCCTCTTTGGACGACGTTAGTTTACACAGGTAATTTGTTACCCACAGACTGTTACTGTTACCCAATGAAAATCAATTATAGTGACACGGTGCGATTCATTATATATATATATATATATATATATATATATATATATATATATTACACATACATATATATGTATATATATATATATATGTGTTATATATATATATATATATATATATATATATATATATATATATATATATATATATATATAATACACATACACACACACACTATATATATATATATATATATATATATATATATATGTGTGTGTGTGTGTGTGTGTATACATATATCTTTCATTTATTGATTTTTCAGTTTGGTAATTTCTCTTTACGCACAAACATTTTTCCCCCAAAAGTCTTCCTACATTGAGGACCTGATTTGATGAATATTTCTCTTATTAATGGTAAAGAAATGGGCAACAATTTCATGAATACTTGAGATACTTGTTTGGTTAGGGATTTTCACAAGATTACAATATCATATCATGAAAGATCTAAGAAATTTGTCTTTCAACGGTAAAGCTTCTTTAGTAGGTTACTCGTCGTACATATATATACTGTAAATGTGTTAACTCGTTAATCTCTTGCTCTTTCTATCCATAGTCTATATGGTACATACAACTATTTTCCCTGACCATTCACTAGGGTGTCTCTCGAGAAAAGAAAAATGTACAAGGTGCATTGCCATATTCATGATGCTGAATCGTTGGTGATTCACGGTGCAGAAAACTTCCACAGCATTAACTAATTCATAAAATACACAAAATACTCGAGTATCAGGAGTGCATTAAACACCCCACGAATACTATAGCAATATTGCATGTATCCTCGTCCTTGCTGGATTGTGAAAGTTATTCCTTACAATACATCTTTTACATGACACCCAACTTTTCTTTAGGTATTATTCTCCTCGCCCCTGCTGACGCTACCGAATTATATATTCTCTTGTTCAAACTATCGTTCTCCATTCTTTCCTTATGACCAAACGTGGTCAATATTTCTACCTATGCTAACAATGTTGCCACTCGGGTATTCTTCCACAATTCTCACCTGTTCAATTCAACCATATATTGAAATAACTATTAAGATAAACGAAATATATTTTCCATCAAAAGCCACAAGTAAAGCCATTAAAGAGTAACAAGTGATCTGTGTAGGCAATGCAAAGTAAAATGAGTCTCGAACCAATGCGTCCCATAAAATCATAGGGTAAACAGAACTTCAAGTCATTGAACTTACGCATCTGATGGCTCTCAAGTTCGCCATATAAATGGAAAAAATTAGGCTGTCCAAATGCAACACTATTGTTTACCTATAAATATTGAAAATTAATAACACTAAAATACTTGGCTAGGACACCAGCCACCCGTTGAAATACTACCACTAGAGAGTTATGGGGTCCTTTGACTGGCCAGACATTACTACATTGGATCCTCCTCTTTGGTTGCGGTTCACTTTCCCTTTGCCTACACATGCACCGAATAGTCTGGCATATTCTTTACATATTTTCCTCTGTCCTCATATACCTAACAACACTGAAATTACCAAACAATTCTTCTTCGCTCAAGGGGTTAATTACTGCACTGTAATTGTTCAGTGGCTACTTTTCTCTTGGTAAGGGTAGAAAAGACACTCTGGCCAAGGTAAGCCGCTCTTCTAGGAGAAGGACAACACTTCAAAATCAAACCATTGTTTTCTAGTCTTGGGTAATGCCATAGCCTCTGTACCATGGTCTTTCCCTGTCTTGGGTTAGCGTTCTCTTGATTGAGGGTACACTCGGGCACACTATTCTATCTAATTTCTCTTCGTCTTGTTTTGTTAAAGTCTTTATAGTTTATATAGGCAATATTTATTTTAATGTTACTGTTCTTAAAAATATTTTATTTTTCCTTGTTTCCTTTCCTCACTGGGCTATTTTCCCTGTTGGGGCCCCTGGACTTATAGCATCCTGCTTTTCCAACTAGGGTTGTAGCTTGGCAAGTAATAATAATAATACTGAGAGAGAGAGAGAGAGAGAGAGAGAGAGAGAGAGAGAGAGAGAGAGAGAGAGAGAGAGAGAGAGAGAGAGGTTTGTTAATAAAGCCACTTGAATATTTCTGCAGATGAAGACATGATGTCGATGCGGAATCTGCCATTCAGTTTTACTTTTACTAGAATTCAGTGGCTGAGCTCAAGAAGAGAAACCTTGCAGGTGTGGGAATTGCGTGTCTGTATATGAGAGAGAGAGAGAGAGAGAGAGAGAGAGAGAGAGAGAGAGAGAGAGAGAGAGAGAGAGAGAGAGAGAGAGAGAGAGGTTTAAAAATGTCAAACGATTAGGAATATAACTCATATCCGTGATATTTTAGACCTGATCTTTTTACTCGTAACTTTCTGATATATAAACTCTTCATTCACTCTGCAGTGATTGACTGATAGCATTATGCAATTTACAAGGTAATGAACAAACATGTTTAGTAGACATTGATACGTATATTTCCGGGTTGATGAATATAGTTGCAGTCTGCAATAACGTCAGTTTACATTATAAGATCAATCTACCAGTAACATTGTACGCATGTAATAAAGTGCTACCAACAAAAAACCTTTAAAAATACTTTTTTGACGAAATGAAAAAAATGGATATGCTTATGATTTCATAAGAAAATTTTCTTTGGGAAAAATAAGCGTATATGAAGTATTTAGATAGACGGCAACTATGAAAATAATGACTTTAAAATTTTTATTTTTGTAGGTGAGTAAATAAAATTTCCACCTTCAAATATTCCTGCTCTCAATGTACGTGAAAATGAAATTTTAATTTTAAAAATATCTCTCTCTCTCTCTCTCTCTCTCTCTCTCTCTCTCTCTCTCTCTCTCTCTCTCTCTCTCTCTCTCTCTCCTATTCTTTTTATATATACAACTGTATATATTTTTTCATTCACACATTTCTTAATGACTTATTCTTTAATTACTTCGTCGCCACCGAGAGGTGGGCTTTAAAGATGACACCATGTTTTGACCTTCTGTGATCTTGAAAGATCAAATTCAACATCACCTGATTTCAACAAGTTCAGAATCACACTCGTTTTGACTGTTATTGACGGATAAGGCAACTCTCAAAAACATTGAAGGCAATGGCAGTGAGTTCGTGCAGGTTTACTTATCGGGGGAGGAGTTTGCCGCGTATGGCACAGCTTGGTACTTGGTTAGTCTTATATCATCTTGTTTTGACTTGGTGTGTCAGTGGTTATTATTATTAATATTAACAATAATCGCAGGCACCAAGTCGAATCAAGGTAATAAGTCACTAAGAAATTTATGAATGAATAAATATGCACAGTTCTATATAAAAATAAACAACAGAGAGAGAGAGAGAGGGAGAGAGAGAGAGAGAGAGAGAGAGAGAGAGAGAGAGAGAGAGAGAGAGAGAAGAATAAGGAACATAAAAAATGCAACTGCTTTTACTCGTAAAAAATCAAAGATGTAGAAAAGAATAATTAAGACAGGAAAGCTGGTAAGGACGTTAATAGTAGGAATGGGTAACCTGGAACTCAAAGTCTATAGAATATAATTTATTCTATAGTCTATAGATCTTGCTGGAACTATTACCGTTATAACTTTCGGTCTCGTTGCTGAATTTCCCTCTCTTTTTGTTTTTATTTTACATCACAAAGGGTGGTGGATAGGATGGTGGGGTGGGGTGGGGGGGAGCTGACGGGAGTTTTATCGTAGCATTGTGTCAGTGTGGGTTTGCCTCCAATTCATACGCAGATTGAAACCTTTGTGAACAGTTTCAGTTCAGTCATTCTTTTGTGTGCGAGTTCCACTTCAAAGTTTACTTCTGTAATCTGTTGAGGACTTTTCAAAGAAATTCCGTGGAAAAAAAAAGAGGTAGATAAAAATGCTGAACCACGTTGAATATAATTGCGTTACAATTACTATTGACGAGAAGTGTTTTTATTATTCCCGGAATCAGGATACATATATATATATATGTGGTATATATATATATATATATATATATATATATATATATATATATATATATATATATATATATCATTAGACACTTAATCTGTAAAACGTCTCAAATATTAGTTTTACATGTATTTGTAAACGGTAGTTTAAATTTACAAACAGTATAATATATATATATATATATATATATATATATATATATTATATTTATATATACATATATATATATATATATATATATATATATATATATATATATATATATACACGTGTGTATGTATGTATGCATACGATATGTGTGGAAAACACAATTTAAAAATAAATTGTTTAATCTCATCTAACCTAAGGCCTCTTTCAAGCCGAATGTTTACGAGGCTATCACTTCAAAATTCTGAATTATTTCAGGCGTCTCAAATCTTTCACGAGTTAGGAGAAAAAAAATATTATCATGCTAATAAGAGAGAGAGAGAGAGAGAGAGAGAGAGAGAGAGAGAGAGAGAGAGAGAGAGAGAGAGAGAGAGAGAGAGTACAGGCCTATAGCTTGTACTCTATCCATAACATCAGGAGTAAGGGTAATCGTGCTCTTAAACGTTACAAGGTCCGGGGGGGGGGGGGCGCCTCAAGTCTTCTTTTGATCAGAATTTTAGTTGGAATTTTGAAATCAAGGTTGTACGCCAAATACTGTGATTCTTCAAGTACATTCTCATTCTCACATAGTATTGAACACTCAACCTTTGACATTAAACAGAATATGACCAGAATTTATTTGGAACGAAAATTAAGTTGTAATTCTACATTTAATAAAATCCAAATCAACTTCTTCCTATATTTTGAGTAGTGATTATTGGTATTCTCAGATTTGAACGTTGGTCTATTACATTCAAAGTACAATGCTTTATTCCTAATTTGTTACGTAATTGACTGTCAATACTTTTATCTCGGGGCATATTTCGTAAATCAATATATTTTCCAAGTTATGTGAAGATGTATTTATGTTTTATCTAATTACACAATTTAAATACGATTCCCTTTGAACATTTCTATAACGTTATCAGCATGGGCAGAGGGAGAGGCATGGCATAAAGTTAATGAAGATAATATTACATTATAATATTATATCATTATTACTATTGTTGGCATTCATTATAAAGAAAGTGGTATTTCAAGAAATTAATATGTATAAAAATCTTATAGTCAACGAACACTAGTGTTAGGAGACTAAAATAACAGTAAATAATTCAAAATTCAAATACAATGTTCAATTAAAATTTGAAGCAAAACTTGTTACACAACAGGGGAGAGAGAGAGAGAGAGAGAGAGAGAGAGAGAGAGAGAGAGAGAGAGAGAGAGAGAGAGAGAGCATGGGGATTTAATAAAGCAAACTAAACATCTGTAATTGCAAGAATATGACATATTGGAAGTAAGATTGCAACGGCATTGAAAAGTGGTTTGGTTGGTCAGAGAATCAGGCTTCAGTGAGAAGCAAAGCTTCAATTAGAGAGAAGGATAAAGAAAAAAGGGTAATGCTATTAATGGAGAGAAAGATATATAAATGGATAAGCTAAAAAAGAAACACCAAACTGGTAGGTTCCGATAAACTACCTGTCTTAATTCTTAATTACGCTCTTTATACCGCTCCTTTAATATGAAATATACTCTTGAATGTCTTCATGAAATTAGAATATGCAACTTATTATTCAAATTTATTCAGATATTCTTTTAAAAAATCGCAGTGGAGGAATATACACCAGGCTGTGATTTCATTATAAGAAAAGAGAGATACCTAAACGAAGTCCTCAAATAAAAGATTATAATCTACCGAGAATTTTCTCTGACATTATTCTTGAATAGCCAATTTACAACATTCCGTTGTTAGTGGTAGACAGATTTCCCCGAGATGATTCCCTTCATAAATAATCAATTCTCATTGCTGGACTTTAATGCGACCTTTAATTCTTCTGAGAATTTCTGCATTTTTTTTACACTGGATACTTGCAGGCTTTATTTTTACTGGCATTCAGATATACATTAATTCTCAGTATTAGATTTTTTAAGTATGATGGATCATATAATACTTATGATAGTAATTTATATCACTCGTCACTTCCTATTTGAATATTTTACCAAAACAATACATTCATTACAAAACGACTAAGAAAATTTCAGTTTTTATTCACAAGAATATATAAATGCTACGATTCTGAACAAACAATAATTACTGTATCTTCTCTCTCTCTCTCTCTCTCTCTCTCTCTCTCTCTCTCTCTCTCTCTCTCTCTCTCTCTCTCTCTCACAACCCCATTCCTATACATACACTCGTCAGAATAAATACAAGTAAATGCTGCGATGATTATCAAATCGAACCTTCTCTTCGCTAGGTTCGTCGTTAATAGAATTTCGATACAACGTCCAGATACAGGGAAACTTCAAAACCCTTTTAGTGCCCCGTAATTATCGGCGGGATATCATGGACGATACGATATTATTCTCAAATATATATCTCATTGGATATTCGGATATATACTGAATGTATATATGATACATTCCTCCAAAGACAGATAAACATTAAATGCGATTGACGAAATTTTTCTGTAAGGTAAACAATAAGAAAGTATTCATCGGTATATTTATCTGCATTCTAGTAATGAGCAAATAATTATTTGGAAGATAATCAAAATAAGAAAAAAGTAATGATACAATTATCTATTTGAATCTCCAATACTATTTCAGACATGTGGATATGCGGAACAGTAAAAATCTCCGTAAATAATGGCCAAAACAATAAAATGTAGGCATTCAGTAATAAATCGAACTGTATTTTAGTGACCAATCAATATCAATTCACAGATAAAATCCAACAATAACAACAGCCATCACAATAATGATGATAATTATTAACGTTGTGACGAAGGATCACACTGAATATGAAAGAGAATTTCAACGAATAATTGATATATAAGTGCATTTTGTTGTGCTTAGATGACACACATCGCCTATTGTAATAGGTTAACCGCTCCAAACATCCCGCCCCCCTGGGCTTTCTTTCTGAGCCGAGGGTTCTTAACCGGGGGTATACATACCCCTTGGGGTAAGGGAACCAAATGCTGGGGGTATGGGACTCGATCTTTGGGTACTGGTATTTATGCTGTTTAATGTATTAATTCATACTTGGGTAAAATGTTAGATTAGGTGCCTTCTGTATAACACCGTTAACCCTAACATTCTTAAACGCTAATGGAGCTCCTGCCATGACTGACAAAATATCAAGGTTCGCTGCTATGGTCAAGGAGAAAGCCCCACATGTGCTTTCCACACACTGTGTTCTACATCCCCAAGGTCTGGCATCCTAAAAATTGCCAAAGAAATGAAAGAATTGATGGGAATAGTTATGTAAATAGTCAACTTTATTCGTGGACGTGCTTGGAATCATCGGGGTACGTTTGAAAAATTCTGTGATGAGTATCTGCTTTGGTGTGCACCTCTACTGTACATATATCAATATTTGATTCTACTCCTCATAAGAGATGAGAGCGGGTGGCTGTCCTGTGAATTAGCATCTTACCACAAAAATCTAATCAGTAAATAGTTGATGTGGTGACCTTTAAACTGGGAGTGGGTGTCGAATTACATGTGGAATCTGCTTACATTTTACTGTTTTGTTTTCACCATTTCACTTCATACTGACTGGGCACTTTGATTGTACTTACTCTTTTACTATTAAAGTTTGTCTCAATTTTTAAATTATACTGTTTTTGTTTAAAGAATAATGAGCCACCCGTTGAGATACTACCGCTGGAGAGTTGTGGCGTCCTTTGACTGGCCACACAGTTCTACATTGGATCGTTCTCTCTGCTAATTTATAATCTGAAACAAATGAATCAAAGTTATATTGTAAAATATTTGTAGCTCTTTGTATACTTGTCATTTTTTTTATTTTACTTTCAGTAAACAAATATGATGAAGTTATCAATGCTTATGATTTTATTTCATGTTCTATTCCTAGCTATCCATATCTAAAGTACAGTAAATTCAAGTTATTGACATTTGGAAGACGTACTGGCAAACAATAGGATAGATGATAATTATTTCGACAGTCAAGTGAGGGTGGGGGGGGGGGGTTATGGGACCCTATTGGGCAATGCATTGGGAGTAAGAAATCATCAAAATGTTAAGAAGTAACTAGATATTTCCTTGCTCGACTTTCCTTCAGCCTTTGCCAAGCATTTGCTAGTCGTGTCGGTAATTCATTTTTCATTCGTTTGATTAATTCCCATCTACAAACAAATGACCAATTAAATTTTTAGAGAGAAAGTGACGTATGTATATCCGTTATTGATACAATATCAGTATCTATTCAAAACGTATCTAATTAAGGGTTTTAAGTGTTAGTGTCTGTGTTTAGCTTAAACGAGTTCCTCTGAATAGACAAATCAATGTCTTAATGGCATGCTCGTGGTTTATAAAGCTTAGGAATTTTCGTATATTTCCACCGCTTGTTTATGAGTTACAGAGTGCTTGGTTGATGAAAATACAACAGAGCTAAAAAGCTTTATTGCACAACGAGTAAATAAGATCAGTTTCCGGAAATTTGCATTCAATAAAACTTTACAGAAAAGTAAGGTTCCTATGAATAAACATTAAACCAAGTTGTATTGATATTCAGCGACATGACTGAGTTTTAACAGGGGTCACATTTTGACTCTGCACGAGTTTAATAGTTTTAATGTGATTACCAGAACCCGTCAAAATTCCCGTGGAGGCTAATCGAATCAGCTGCGTACGAACTCTGAAGAGCCAGTCATTCAGTGACTGGAGGAGCGAGAGGCACAAAGAAGAAGACTCAAATGAAAAGAAAAAAAAATGTTTCTGATCTGCCGAAGCTCATTTTAACTATCACAATTTCGTTTTCGAGAAGAGGAAGGGATATGGAAATCTATTGTCGGCTGAAGTACGCATTAAGGCAATCAGGGATGAAAGGGGAAGAAAGAAGTCGAGAACACAAGAAAACGTTCACCTGATCATCGTCCTTTGTTTTTCTTAGGGGAATGACAGGAAATTAAACAGTATTTTGTAGACTGAAGGCAACATTAAAGCAAAGGAAGAGAGAGAATACGCAAATAGAATGGGATTGTTGGTGATTTTTCCTTTTAATTTTGTTTTCAGGATAAGAGATGAAAGGGAATTTAAAATGTTCTTTACGTTGCAGGATGCACAGAAATTCATAGCAGCTTTCGAATGAAAGAGACAGACAATCACATTGACTATCAGAGATAATATATGACTAATTTTGTGTACGCATTAGAGTATACATGCATAAAGAAACCTCCATATGAATATGAACACATCTTGATAAATATTATATTGTGTACGTATGTTTATGGACGCATATGGAAAGGTGAGAGCGAGTTGCATCGCGTATCCACTACAGAAGAGGAACCGTAAAAGGAATAGTATATTCAAATACTGTTGGAATCCTCCTGTTGAGAGAGAGAGAGAGAGAGAGAGAGAGAGAGAGAGAGAGAGAGAGAGAGAGAGAGAGAGAGAGAGAGATGGCATTGGGTATAACATTAATCATTAACAAGCGAACTTTGAGCAGCTCTTTTTAGTTTGAAAGATTCATGGCATCATAAATGATTCTGTCTCGACCCTTGTTTTCGCCAAAAGTATTTTCTCCCAACTTTAACAAAAAGTTTGATGTTAGGAAACTTTAAAAAGGATTTGTAATGATCCAGTTACTAAAACTTATAAGTAGAATAGCTGATAACATTGAAGAACTAGATAAAAGATGGGGTAACTTTCTCGAAAAGAGATAAACAGAAATACTAATAAACAAATGGGTAAAAGAGAAGTTAAAAACAGGAAAATGCTAAAAACCTTTTCATATGCAACTTAATTTAGGAGATAAATGTTAATAAAGCGACTGGGTTATGAAAAAATTAGGACATTTTTCCATAAGATGTGAAGGAAAATAAAACAGTAATTGTCTTAAATGGGTACTACTTAGGTGAGGAGACATGATTTTTTTTTTTTTACTCATAACAATGCTTTGGATGAAGTCTTCCTAAATATATATAATTCAAATGACTTCGAGAGAACAGTAATTGTTGAGATTCAGTTTTCAGCCCCAATCAAAGCTATGGATTTAAGATAATTACTTTCAATGTTATAAGCTGTAACTTTCCGTTTACATTCGATCCGATAAAGCATAAAGGTTTTCATGTAATCTTCCAATGATAATTTTTGAAGAGGAATTATCGTGAGGTACTTTTCAAAGAAAGAAAAAGCACGAAAACTCTTATGCTATTTTCTTTAATTGGTGATCCTTAAATCGCGAATCATTAAAACGGGAATGATTTGCAACGGCATCTGTCTGATATTAGTCTGAACTGACTGCTTTGCAAGCGTCATCTTGAAAACAGACATATTTTCGAGTATTACCAACAAAATCATTCATTCTCTCTCTCTCTCTCTCTCTCTCTCTCTCTCTCTCTCTCTCTCTCTCTCTCTCTCTCTCTCTGTGTGTGAATGAATGATTTTGTTGGTAATACTCGAAAATATCTGAGCAAATAGACAGGGTGAAGGATAGAGTGATAGATGGTAATATGGTTAGTGGAAAGATGTTAGAGACTGACTCACTGAAGTGTCTAGGAATAAATGTTAAGGAAACTTTGAAAGGCAAGAGGGGAAATTTGTGTCAACTCTCCTCTTCAGAGATGATGTGCCATTTTTTTATTATAACCAAAAATTTGCTGTACTATATTATATATATATATATATATATATATATATATATATATATATATATATATATATATATATATACACACACACACATATATATATAATATATATATTGTGATGGCTGGCTTTGACCACCACTCAAAACACTACACTTATCAAATAGTATTCACCATCATACAGTACTAAGTCCACTAAAGGTGGAATAGTATCCAAACATCAATAAGAGTGCAAAGTCAACTCAAGGGGACAAAGAAAATACCACAAAAATTTCCTTAATTTTAATACATAATAACAAGACAGAAATAACACCTGAACCACAATAATACAATAATAAATGATACACACTCAATCTTAACTCCCTGCAAAAGAAAACAATTACACGATTACAGAAAGATCATCAACACATGCATACTAAATGGAGAGAGGGTCCAGAAAGGAGAAGGCCAACGAAAAGTGAGAACATCCTAACAAATACAAACTAAATATCCCTATCAAATTGACGATGGCTGGTGTGATTGAAAGGCTTTCACAAGCTCCACTAATGACGTCAGCTGACTATCAACGGTCGTGATCACGATTCTTAAGCAGGTATAAATATTATTACCTTGGGACAGAGAGGTCCCCTTGGCTTTTACAGAACCAAGGGCAGTGCACAAAATGTTAAGATGATCTGGGTCCTTGCTGCAGAGAAAGGATATCCAAAAAGCTAAATAGCTTCACACTGTAGCTCTGCAATGGCGAGGAGTAAATATAATCCAGTAGCAAATGTCGTGCCCTTCAATGTTGGAGGCTCAGAAACACACTAAGGAACCATCCTCAAAAAAAGCCCCTCCAAAACTCCGTTCACGCAGGAGCGCAGCCACGTAACCAACACCACTTGAAAATATAAAACATAACCACCAGTGAAAAGACAAACAATTAAAGCAGGAAAACAATAATTCTACAGTATATTTAACCTTATACATCTATAAAAACTTAAATAATTTAGAAATATATAGCAATAATATTACAATATATATATATATATATATATATATATATATATATATATATATATATATACACACACATATATATATATATATATATATATATATACACACACATATATATATATATATATATATATATATATATATATATATATACACACACATATATATATATATATATATATATATATATATATATATATATAACTGAACAACGTAACAATTAGGCAAATGTAAAAGTCACCTACCAAAATTTGGAATCTGCTTTATTATTTCTCGAGTACAAACCGAATCCGCTGGAAATTGTTCACTTCAAAGTTTTGAAATCTGATAAAAGCAAACTGTCTTATATTGGTCTTCACACCAGGTATAATAATTTTATGACATCAATTTTATTAAAAGTTTATCTCTTTCCGAAAATGTGAAACATTATTTTCTTCCCAAAATAACGTTAACATTCCCAAATTTATGTCAACCTCATTTCCTATCTTACTATTAGTATATCTTCTAAATGGAAGTTTGCTTCTTTTCAACAGTACTTCAATTGTTGGGAACCAAAGTTCAAAGGGAAAAAATATAATTTGGAATCGCATATAAGTTTCTTATTTCTTTTTCTGTTCAGTTCAATATGAGTTGAGGGCAACAGAGCAATTAGCCCACCTCCGCGGGTCTCAAACACTAACTTTTTCGATTACAAAATGATTTACCTATCAAATATCATTCTTTCCCAAAAATAGTTGTCTTAATATCGACAATTTTGAATAGGAACAACCTAAGCAAATAAGGGATATTTTTGCGATATCAAATTTGGTAATTATATATTATCATAATCATATTTATCATATAATTTCGATGATCATAAGGATGGAAAGTAAAATAAAGTTCAGATATAAATCACAAAATTATACTAGGTTTTCAGTTCCTAAATCTCATTACAAGAGATTAATGTAATGAGTAAAATAAATTGAAGAAAAATTGTATTTTCATTCTACCACAATTACCATCATGAAAATGTGATAAACGGTTTTTTAAATGAACCTTACGACAAAATGTGGATTGTGACCTTTTTACCAATTTAAAAATTTGCCTTGCTTAATACTTTCTGTTTTGAAGTAGAAAACAATATACCTGTTATTATCAGAATTTCTTACTGATGAATTAATTTTTAAAGAGAAAGATTAATGGAGATTACCCCCCCCCCCTCTCTCTCTCTCTCTCTCTCTCTCTCTCTCTCTCTCTCTCTCTCTCTCTCTCTCTCTCTCTCTCTCTCTCTCTCTCTCTCTCTCTATATATATATATATATATATATATATATATATATATATAAATGGACTAAATGAAGAACAAATAGGAGGAGAAAATATATCTTCTATTCACGGTGAAGAAACCCAGATGAAGATTAAGCCAATTACAATGTACCTTAAGTGTGTGTGTGTGTGTTTGAGAGAGAGAGAGAGAGAGAGAGAGAGAGAGAGAGAGAGAGAGAGAGAGAGAGAGAGAGAGAGAGAGTTTTCCTTGCTTACCCAGAATGAGGAATATATGGAAACACAAAATGTCTCCCTTTCAAACAGTTTCCTTAAATTCTCATAATCCACTTCGTACGTAATATGTGAATAGATGTTAATTCTACGAATAGGTGACCACAAAAATAAAGAACACAAAAATAACGTATAGTAACAATTTTGGAAAATTTCACGCACAGTGAACCCTTGAAGCCAGCTCGTATTCTATAATAAAAGAAATTCCAGACTATAACTTTTCATGTCTAACCGATTCTCTCTCACTTCTGAATGAGAAGGATCTTACAAACTTTCCCTTATCTTATTTCCTCACTTAATTCAATAAGAAAAGTTAGAGGACTCCAGGCGTTTGGCTTGTTTTCTTTGAGAGCCATCGTCAATATCTTATCCAAGAAAGAATTCGAAAATGACGTCAAAATAAATCTTTTACCACTTTATTACTAGGAATATAAAGAACTTTCGTCAACTCTCAACCTCTTTTAAGAGACATACATCGTACACACAAACACACACACACACACACACACACACATATATATATATATATATATATATATATATATATATATATATATATATATATATATATATATATATATATATGTGTGTGTGTGTGTGTGTTTGATTATAAGATGGAGGTATAGAATAAAAAGTAAACTAGTAAATGGTGGGATGAAGAATTAAAGGATTAGAAGGAAATCTGGAGATTTTTGGAGGTAGGAGTGCTAATAAATAAAGATCCGCCGTAACATAAAAAATAAAGTGAGAAAGAAAAACATGACAAGTTACAAACCAGACAAAAGAAGGTGAATAGACGCTTCAGGGAAAATAAAAGGCAGAATGAAAGGTTAATGAACCAAAGGATCTTAGAATAAAAGATGAAAGCAGGGAGATGCTGCTAGACGTGAATACAGTCCTAGGTTGAAGGACCGAATATTTTGCCATTTTTTTTTTAATGTGGAAGACAGAAGAGAGGCTAAGCTAAGTTATAAAAGACTTCAAATACTTATTGTAAGGCTAAACAAGCTTGTGGGATGGACTCTTGAAGATCTACGAAAGATAATTCAGAGGATGAAAAAAGGAAAGACATCAAGAGTTGATGGGATTAAAAGTGAGATGTTACAGTACTGTAGTGATATAGCGTGACTGACCAGGATTTAAGACGTATGTTTGGGGGAGCTAAAGATCCTTAAAGAAGGAGTTTGAAATAAATACTTGAACTGTTGTATAAAGTTGAATGTAATAACAGAGATTCTAAGAATTATAGGAGTATAATATTACTTAGTATCACAGTGAAGAAATATGGCATGATTTTGATTGTGAGAGTAAGGCAGGTGGCAGAGAGAGAGCTTATAGGTGAACAGTGTAGGCATAGACAAGGAGGAATATGTTCGAATCAATTCTTTATTTTGATATAGCTGTATGAGAAGCATGAAAGTAAAAGAAAAATGTTGTATGCGGTATACATTGACCTGATAATAACTTATGACAAAATCGAATAGAGGTAATTTAGATGGTGTTCTGAATGTAGGGTATGGATTAAATGTTGAATGCAATCAAATTTTGTGTGCTAGAAGTGAAACATGTGTTCAGGGTATGTAGACAGGAGAGAGACTAGTTTGTAGTCAAAGTGAGTCTGAGACAAGTTTGAGATATGCATCCTTGGCTTCATCATCTTTACGGAATGACTTGAGAGATCAAAAACATAATTTGGGGGTAAAGTTGTGGGATAAGTTAATTAGTTGTGATTGAAATGTGAAATAGTTGATGTTTGGACATTATGTTGACTGGAGACAGTGGAGAGAAACTGCAGAAGGGGGTGAGATAGTTTGTAAGTGTGGAAGAGGAGAAAGTTAAAGAGTATATATGAACAGGAAGGACTAAAGTAATGAGAGTAAATGGAAATGAAGAAGATCACTGTTAGGAAGGGTGATGAAAGGATGGCAATATTTAAGACACTAACCATGCGTCATTACTTTGTTAGGCTAAAATAACACCTCTCTCTCTCTCTCTCTCTCTCTCTCTCTCTCTCTCTCTCTTAATTCCTATTTGATGACCAATAGAAAGCTTAACTTTTAATACCTCAGAACATTTGTCTAAGTATCTTGGAATAAACAGAATATATGGTTGCAAGATGAGAGAAGACGTGAGTAAAAAAAAATGCCACAGAAGAAAGACTCTAAGATCAAAAGTTTCTTCAACTAACTCCTAACAAACCCCATGATCTTACTCACTATAGAATATACAGATAATTTTGGGTTTAGTTTCCCCGATCGTTATTTGTTACCTTACATTCTACTGCTTTCTGTGTCTTAGTTTTCAAATCTGCTACTTCCATCCCCAGATATTATTCCCAGCTTTTATTCCCATTGATTAGATTTGAAACGCGTATAAATTATGATTATTAAGCTCTTTAACAGAACTTTATCTTAAAAAGGTAAACTTCTCTGTTACAGCAGTCATTTTCCTCATTGCAAATTGACCGAATTTTCCTCGTAGAGTTATCAGCTTCCATTTTAAATTTATCTTTGTCGCCCTTTGCCTCCGCCAGCGTATTTGCAAATTCTGTAATTCTGTTGTCTGGCCAATCGATTTCCAACTACTGTAATGCTTCCTGTTCTTCAGAATATCCTTCCAGCAGTAAATGCGCTCTTTCTAAACAGTTTGGGTAAAGTTACTTTATGTCATTTATATTACCATCATTTACGACATCTTGGAAATACCCACTTCAATAAAACTAGTCATCCCAGACAGTTTATATCACGTCTATATTCTTTTTACTATTAAACACGAGAGGTGAGATCAACGTTCCTTTTTTTCTGGTCACATTAGTCTCTCTCTATAGGGGTTTATCTTTAAAACATATCTGGAACCAAAGGAAACAGTATTTTCAAGTCACTACCAGGAAAGCCCTCGCTTTAACACAGCTAAATAGAGCTATGGATATAATAACTCTGAAAGGGAAAACGTCAGCTCTCGCGAACAAACCTGATTTCACCAAAGATATTCATGCAAAACCAAATATATACATAGACAAACAAACAAACAAACACATAATTCTGGAGGCTAATGCAAGTATAAATGTACTTTTTCAACCATTAGAATAAAAAATGCAATACAAGAAGACATTAATATATACATACAGCATACATATGATAAGACTATCATATCGACGGGCATATGCTACAGATATAAAAATACATAAAAACTCAAAAGGGGAAAATCCATATTGTTAAAGAACATACAAAGGAGATAAAAATCTCTATCTTTATTTTTATTCGTTATTACCCTTCAGTACGATCTTAGATCTTTGGAAAATAGCTCAGGAGAGGGGTTACCAAAACCAAAAGAAAAAACGTATAAACCCTATTTAATCCTGACGGTAACACTCCCATTGTTCTACCAGGTGAATGAACAGTCTGCAATCATTTCTATTTTGTAGTACAATTTGCGTACATTTCTACCATCTAAAGATACTATAGACAGAGTTGGCTTGTGTAATTATTTTTACTTTTAGAGAGGATTCGAGTACTTCGCGACTAATCCTTTCAGGGAATAAATGTTGCATGTAAAGCCCCTTTTCCGAGGTTTCCAAACGCAGTGTGTCTCCCTACTAGGGGACGAGATTACAAATGTTGAAACGCTTTAGTTTGTTATTTTCAATTTAAGTCTAAAACATAACACACAGATTCCCTTTCACTTTCAAAGCAATCAATCTTTTACCATTGCACATGTTGAGAAATACGTTGACATTAACTATGTTACCCTGATGATTTAAGTTATATTTGGTAGTGAATAAAAATACTCTTTCCCCCTTCTTGAATAACTCAAAATACCAGTGTATGCATTACTTATAACTTTCCTAATTTGTTAACATCAAAATTCAAACATTAAGTATAATAAGTTTATAAATGTAAAATTTATAATACAAAAAAATGTTTGAACTCCTGTTAACATGTTACATGCGTAATCTGTCATATTATTCATACGCATTTCTTTATAACTATTTTACTCATTACAAAATTATAAAATATTTTGATAACATACCGCTTCAGCGTTTATTGTCCTTTAATAAGATACGGAACAACTTTATGTAAAGTGTATTGTAAATGTGTATTAAAGTATTTACTCCGCAATCCCTTTTAAACACTATTTTGCATTCTGCCTTATGCCAGATAACATTTACTGTGTGGTATTTTCCTTTATCATATAATAGAAGGAAAATTATAAATTTTAAGTCTTACAGCACGAAAACGATAAATAATTGCATACCAAAGGCTATTACTGCTTATGATACGCGCAATTCGTAATTCCATGGCGACTGATATTGAATCAACAATAACCTGCAATATTAGAATTATTTTAGTTACTATAAATAGATGTAAAAGCAGTAGCTATGTCTAATTTAAATTAACATATCCATTATGATAAATCATATAAAAATGTCGGATGGCGAAAGTACTAGTTTAAGGAGGTAAGTTATATTCATATTAAAGTTAAAACAGTCAGCAGACCGTTTCATTTATAAAACTAGCGTAAAACAATGGTTATGTACAACGGGAGAAGGAAAGGGGGGGGGGGGGGGAGATACAGATGCTGTATATTTAATAAAACGTTTTAGATGAACTGTTCTCTCTCTATTAGTCAACCCAGATCCAATGACACAAGTAGACTAACAAAGTGTAAAATAAAGAGAATTGAGACAATTATATCAAGAATTATAACCCTAGAAAAGAACCAAAAATAAATGTATACACAAGAGGTAAGAAAAAATTGAATCTCTACTTTATCTATACGGGGAAAAATCTGATAGACTCTGAACAGTCATTAACTTGACTAATTGAGCACTGGAAAATATTTCCCGCATACAGGTACAAAAATATGGAAGGCTTTTCCATGAGATTTTTAATGTTTCATCATTAGCTCACGTGTAATGTAATACTATTTCAAAAGTTATTTGACTGGCATAGGGGGGAGGGGGATTTAAACGCTTTATGCAAGCACCAATTTTCTTAAGCCTGGACTTTATTTCTTGATGCAATCCAAAAGAGAGCACTGGCAGATACACACACATATGTAACTTTTGAGCTTCAGCTCGTCATAGTAAATTCTATCCTGATGTGTTTCATTATGAAGTCCGTTATGAAAATTAACCTTTGCGATTCTTGTAAGTAGTGCTTAAAAACAGGACTTCTATTGAACCTGCCCTAAAGGATATTAATGTTTCGTATTTTCGATACTGACAGTATATTATGCCACGAATGCATTATGTTTTTTATCACTATATTTATTTTGACAAGGTTCCATAAATCGCTTCTATTATAAGTCAAGATTTTTTTTCTTGCCGATTTGCAATAACCTAACATAACACATATGAATTCATGCCCGTATAGGCTATAAGGATCTAACAATGTTTTATACTGCTATCTATCTACTACGGCGCTTCCTACAAATTTGGGAAGTAGCCGACATAAAAAATTAATATATACATTTTTCGGCCGAGTTTGGTGATACTGCTGAGGTGCCACTGGCCCATCCTACCCTTTTATCCATCACAAATGAAGTACACTTAAAGAATTCTTTTTATGTAAATAACTTTTCCTTGCAAAAGCAAATATGGATAATTCATGGTACAAATGGAAATTTAATTCATGTATGACTGTTTAAGAGATTTTATTCCGCAATAAAGATTTACAAACATTTAATCGTAACACCATTGGAATGCAGTCTGGCTACAGCTTACATGCGAAAGTAAAAGTCATCCTTTTTGCAATATTTATTTTTCAAACCACGCTTCCGCATTGTTGGTAGATGAGTTTGGATACTCATGGTTTGTTTTACCTTGTATTGCTTTTAATATTCAATGACTGTATATATCTACGTATATATACATTTATGAAAAAGAAAATATTCGCAATTCGAAGCATAAATACAAATAACGTCGAAAGTTAAATTGCGTAAGAATGATAATTAAAGACCCCTTCAAACATCAAAGGATATTTATTACTATACTACTAATGATACTTTTACCAGTAATACTAGTAGCAATTATAAATTGGTAACAAAAATACAACCAAAGCAAATAATATATTGAGAGTCAAATTCAAGAGTATGATGGAGAACTACACTGATATATATATATATATATATAGAGAGAGAGAGAGAGAGAGAGAGAGAGAGAGAGAGAGAGAGAGAGAGAGAGAGAGAGAGAGAGAAAGAGAGAGAGAGAGAGAGAGAGATATAAAATGATTAATAGCAAGTTCATTTTTCCTCGCCTGTCCCTATCGCAATGTAAATTGCGAACATTTTAACGACCAAGTTAAAGAATGATCATTTGAAATGAGAGCTACTATAAATGCAACGTATTTCAATTCGGAAGGATAATTTACCTTTTCTTATCTTGATAAAACATTACGATAATAGTGAATTCAAATGCTGGCATGATATCATAAATCATTAACAATTCTAAAGGAAAACTTAAATCCACATTGAAAAGGATCATTATATAATCTGGCATTGTTCTCATGGATAGTTGTTGTATATTCTGTCCACTATTTGAAATAACAAAAAAAAAAAAAAAAAAAGTCTTCTTTTCAACTCTATTTCACTTTTAAAATGGACACCTTTTTACGAGTGCAATGCAATTGATTAGTATCTTAAGTCAAAATGATCCTTCTCGTAAAACCATTAATAAACGAAGAATAAGATGTAGCAGCATAACAACAAGACACAATGAATAAAATTTATGTATAATTAAAACATTGATACTAAGGATAACATGTGCATAAAAAATCAAAATTCTTAGACGTTACAACACTGAATAACCCCAGGAATAAACTAAAAAAAAACCGTAGAAAAAATAGTTCGATAGAATATACATTTAATATTTTTCTATGAATTATACCAGTATCTTAGTTAATAACTTAGCTAATAATAATAATAATAATAATAATAATAATAATAATAATAATAATAATAATAATAATAATAATCAGTCTTCAGAGTGATAAAGGCCGTATTAGTTAGTTAGAGATCTAAGTTATAATGTAGCTTATGAAGATTATTATAAATATACTAATATAAAACCAGAAATAAAATCCATGGAAAACAATTAAAACTAGGGAAGCACCCTTCCATGAATGGGGGAAATATATGAGCAATTACTAACATAAAACAAGTTGAATCAGAGAAAGGAAATTACCAAGTATTACTTATTCAATTTAAAGGTAAGATTTTATGAAAGAGGAAATAAAAGATGGCAAGAAAAGAATCATTCCGTGATAAATCAGAATGACAGCTTTACTTGGATAAAATTTTTACTTCTATATGACTTCATGCGTATAGGTTTAACCTATGAAAAATTCAGGGAAACAAACAATGAATTGTTAAATACGGAAATTACTAAAAGAAGTGGATTTATTAGTAAAATATGACGAAGCAATCACTTAGTTAATTAGATGGCAAAATCATAGAAAATCAGCTAATCAATTAGATTATCATGGAATCATTTCACTGTACTGTTTAACCAGGCATCTTATTCACCTAAGAAAAAATCTTACCGACTTCAGTGAAACAATCAACCGCCCAATAAATGAATCTGATAATGGAAAATAAATAAAGGAAAAATTGAATAAAAAGAATTATTTGTCATTATGATTAAAGAAAGGTTTTTAGTTTAAACATACACCTATGTCAATTATAATCATTACCATCGCAATATCATCTATTATAACTAGGGCTGTACTTTACCGAAATTAAAGCTACAAGAGTATTCATAAGAAAGAATATGTAGCCCTCAGTATCCGGAAGATGGTGTTACCAAACCTGAAACAATATTGGCATAAAAAAAGTCATATTTATATACTGTGAATTCACAAACCCTTTCTACGAAAAGAACATTATCTGGCTATGAATGACCTCCGCTACAGAGTTGAAACTATTACAATATCCCTGTAGCTGCCGTTTTCTTCAAAGCCACAGGGATGAGATGGAGAATAGACACAGATACTGTTACTCACGTCACACTTTATTAAAAATTTGATATAAAGTTCAAGTTGATATCACAAGACACTTTAAACCAACTTAAAGCTTTAAATCACTTAACACTAAGCACTACAACTTAAGTTGACCATAACTGTAAACGCTTATACTGTAGTTGGTCAGTACTCCAAGACCAGAGAACCAATGATGAGTACTTTGCTAGTAGCGCAGGGCGACGAGGTTCAAGAAACTGAAAACAACAAAATACAAACTTACTAAATTTGTTAAAAAGAAATTCCATAATAAACAAAGAATTGAATAGTTTGATTTCACTACAAAACACCACAAACATGAAATAGAATATATACAAATTTCAGTAAAGAAATAAACTTACATCTGTGTTACTCTAAGCTACATCCAATACAAGTGAAACGAATTTCCAAAGAAATGTTCTTTACACTTTGAAGACTTCTTCTACTCTGTCAGTCATCAAACAACCTTGATCCTATTTCTAGAACATATAATTGTTACAGTGTAATTCCAACACTGATAACTACCAGGATAAACAATCTTTTCAAGAACTACACAACACTTAACAAACAAATTACAGCAGTAACTATCCCAAAAAGACTGAACAATGTTTACATGTAAAACGGACACAATATCTACAATACAATTTAACCCTAATCACCAAGTTGAAAAACAGAGCTTATTAAATAATTATATACACAAATGGTTTCTATAAAATGCTGCATTTACATTCTCGGCCCTATAAACAAATTATTTGTTTATCAAAATCAATCATATCTATAAATGCAGGTGATATAAATAACATCTATAATAAATGTAATATACTCTCAAATCCTTTGATCCTAATAAAAATAACTATTATAATCATTGTTCCTCTACTGCAAGGAGAAGAACAAGCTTTTGAATGGGTCGATGGAGCTCTGATGTTTGTGTCTTTAAAACTACACTACGTACAAAACCAGTTCTGTCCTTTCCAGTGCTGATAACACGACCCATCATCCAGTTACTCCTTTACTGATTATCATCTTTTACAAGGACAATATCACCAACTTGAAGATGCCGCTTTTCCTTGTTCCACTTCTGTCTCTCTTGTAATGTTGACAAATATTCTCTTCGCCATCTAGTCCAGAATAAGTTAGCCAAGAATTGAACATATCGCCACCTCTGTCTCAGATACATATCTCCTTTCTGAAAAACACCAGGTGGTGGCATCACAACACTTGATTTCTGTGTGAGAAGCTGTGCTGGACTGAGTGGTTGTAAGTCATCTGGGCTGTCACTGACTGTGGTCAAAGGACGGTCATTCACTGTAGCCTCAACTTCTGTGAGAAGAGTGCGGTAACTCTCATCATCCAGTCGTCCAGCATGTTCCTTGAAGAGAGGAGTCAAGACCTTTCTTACAGTTCTGATCTGACGTTCCCACACACCTCCCATATGACTAGCTGTAGGGGGATTGAAGGTCCAGCTGATGCTTTCTTTTGAGAGGAAAGCTCTGACCTGATCATCATTCATCTCTTGCAGTGACTTCCTCAACTCCTCAGCTCCATGAAAGTTTGTCCCATTGTCACACCAAATCTTCTTTACATTTCCTCTTCTAGCAACAAACCTTCTTAAAGCATTTATGAAGGACGATGTGTCTAGGGAATTGGCTGTCTCTATATGAATTGCTCTTGTAGACAAGCAAGTAAATAATACACCATACCTCTTCCTGATTTGCCTTCCTTCTTTGACTTCCTGTGGCCCAAAGAAGTCAACACCTGTGTGTGTGAATGGAGCAGCTGGAATTACTCTTTCCAATGGTAAATCAGCCATCTTCTGGTTTAGAACAGGGTTTCTCATTTTTCTGCAAACGACACATCTTTGTAGAACCTGGCGGACACTTGCATTAGTACGGATAATCCAGTAAAGTTCTCTAAGTTTTGCCATCACATGGTTGCGTCCAGCATGAGCTAATTTTTCATGTGTGTACCGGATAATCAAAGTGGTAATATGACTCTTTCTAGGTAATATCATTGGATGTTTCTCGCCAGCTGAAATTTCTGCTTTGGAGAGCCGTCCATTAACGCGAAGAAGCCTGTCTTTAGGATCAATGAAGGGATCTAGTTTATAAATGCTACTGCTACTACAAAGTCCTCGGCCCCTTGACCCTTCGCTCTTTTGTAAGAGTGTCACTTCCTTACTAAAAGTTTTCTTCTGAATATATCTGATGACTGCTTTTTCAGCAGCATCTAATTCTTCTGCTGTAAATGAGCCATTAATTCTAGCTTGTCTCTTAGATTTCAGTATGGAAAAAAGACGGTGATACACAGCAACAGCCATCCTCAATCGATGCCATGAAGAATAATACTCAAGAAACTTATCAACAGCATTTCCCTCCCCATCTTCTGGATGTACTGCAAAACTTGTAGATCCTTCCAATTCAACTACACCATGGGGCATATCATTTTTCCACAGCTCCTCTGGTCCTTTAAGAAAATATGGGCCATCAAACCAAATGTTACTGTTCAGCATTTGCTGACTTTGAAACCTCTTGATGCAATATCAGCAGGATTCTCTTTACTCTGAACATATCTCCACTGTGTATTTTCAGAGAAATCCTTGATTACTTTCACTCTATTTGCAACAAATATAGGAAATCTCTTTCTATCATTAAAAATATAGTGAAGAACTGTTGTAGAATCTGTGTGATAGAATGTCTGGTCCACTGTAATCTGCAGCTCTTTCAAAATGTGTTGTGCGAGATTTATGGACACCACTGCAGCAGTCAATTCCAGTCGCGGTATGGTTGTTGCCTTTACAGGACACACTCTAGACTTTCCCATCAGCAGAGCAGTAGAAATCCTCCCACTGTTATCAGAAAGTCTCATGTATGCTGCAGCACCATAGCCTTCATTACTAGCATCTGAAAACATGTGCAGCTGTGTGGAAGTCACTGTACCAAATTCCTTTGGTTTGACACATCTTGGAATCTTTAAGTTACTCAGGATTGGTAAGTCATCAAGCCACCTTCTCCAGGGCTTCAGGTATTTTTCGGGAATAACATCATCCCATCCCAAGCTGCTATCCTGACAAACTTCGCGAAGAATTCTCTTAGCTGGCAAAAGAAAAGGAGCCACAAAACCAAGAGGATCATAAAGGGAACATACTGTTGACAAAATACCTCTCCTTGTAAATGGTTTTGGGTCCAAGCTTGCGGAGAAAGTAAAGTAGTCATTTTCAATATTCCACTGAAGACCAAGAGCTCTTTCTACATGAAGTTCATCAAAGTCAAGATCACATGTTTGAAGATCTTTTGAACGGTCCTCTTGTGGGATTGATTTCAACACCAGCCTGCTGTTACTCACAAACTTTGTCAGCCGAAAACCTCTTTCCTTCAATGCTGCTGTAACGTCTTTCACAAGTCTTAATGCCTGCTCTTCTGAAGGTACAGACTTTAAATAGTCATCCACATAAAAATTAGTCTTAATGGTGTGTTCTACATCTGGACCATACTTATCTCTTGCATGGTCAGCTGCTGCCCTCAAAGCATAATTGGCGATGCTAGGTGATGATACTGCTCCAAAGATGTGAACACCCATCCGATACTCTGTAAGTTCGCTTTCAAGTTCACCACCAGGCCACCATAAAAATCTTAGGTATTTATGTTGATCCTTTGGTACCTGAACTTGGTAAAACATAGATTCTATGTCACCCATCAAAGCCACCTTTTCTAGACGAAATCTGAGGAGCACTCCAATCAGGGAATTAGTCATATCAGGACCTTGCATCAACCTGTCATTAAGGGAACTACCCTGGTATTTAGCACTACAGTCAAAGACTACTCTAATCTTATTTGGCTTTTTTGGATGGTAGACACCATGATGAGGTAGATACCATGCAGGTTGTTCATCATACGACTGATCCTCCGGAACCTTATAAGCATATCCTTCAGACACCAATTTCTCAACAAATTCCACATAATCTTCATGGTACTTTGGATTTAGTTTCATTTTTCTTCTTTGCCATTGTGCTCGTTTTACTGCCTGTTCTCTATTGTTTACCAAGTTAACTTTATTGGTTCTAAATGGTAGGGGAAGCTGGTAGTGTCCATTGGTAAACTGAATGTTTTTTGCCACTTCTTTGAGGAACTGTTGATCTTCTTGTGACAAACCCTTCTCATCAGGAACTCTACCAACATCTTTCTCACTAAAGTCTCTTTCAAACATATGGACTACAGCTGCAAGAAGAAAACATTCCTTTACCCTTTCAACTTCCTGAAGAAAGACATGGTGACATGAAATACTGTTCTTCTCTGAAGAGTATTTAAAATGTAGAGGGCCACTAATAGTCCATCCATGGTAGTAAAGAACTGCATAAGAATCTTGACCCTTGGCTGGAAGCACCTCTAATGGTTGTAGTGCTTTAGGGCAATTACTGCCAATCAACAAACCAATCTCCAGATCAGTTCTATAATCAGGAATCAAATCAGCAATATTCCTCAGACCGGCTACCTTTTTGAGCAATTTTGGTTTTGGTATTTGTTGATGACTCACTGGGATATCTTGACGAGTAAAGGTTTTTGGCAGATCAATAGTGTTGTTTCCTTCCATATCTGTAACACACAAATTATCAACTGCCAAAGTATTCACAATGTTTACGCCATGCATGGTTTGAAGCTTTAAACATGTCTCTGTTCCAGATGCACCTATCTGCTCTCGTAAACTCTCTGTGATGAAACATCCAGTGCTGCCATTATCAAAAAAGGCGTAAGTGTCCAAAACTACTTTGTTTCCTTTCTGATATACTTTTACTGGGAGAATAGCCTGTAATATTGTATTTACTTCACTAACGTGATTGGTAGTACATGTGCTAACAATAATTTCACTTGCATCTTTGCTTGATGAGCTATCATTCTCTTTATGTAGCTTGAATCCGTCGATATGCAGTCATGTTGGATGCCTCTTAGAGCATGTCTTACATTGCTTCCTTTCCATACATCCTTTAGAAGTATGGTTGAGACCAAAGCATCCAAAACACAACCTTCTCTCCTCAAGGAAATCTATTTTTTCTTCAGAGGTCTTCTTAGCAAAATTCCAGCAATCGTCAAGATCATGGTTTTTCTTGCACATTGGACATGATTTCTCTTTCTCAGACACTATTGATGTCTTTCTATTTTCTGGATTCAGTTCTGCTTGGGTAGCAAAGCTTGAACTTTTGCTCTTTTGTTGACAAGATCTGAATTTGAAGCTACCAGAGTGGTTTTCAGACTTTGAATAATTATTTTGAAGAGCAAACTTGCTGAATGCTGGGTCGTTTGCTGCCTTTGCCTTTTTATAAACAAATTCAACCAAATCTGCAAAATCAACTCCTCCCTTTTCTTCCCTCAAATGTCCAGCCAGGCTACACCACTTGTTCTGAAGAAATGTCGGAAGTTTTTTAACAACTGCTTGAAGGCTAGGAAGATGATTTAGTACTTCCATGTGTGACAAGTTGGTCATGGCATGTCTGCACTTAATAAGGAATAAAGCAAATGTATACAAACTATGAGGATCTTCGTGTTTCAGTGCAGACCAAGAAATAAGTTTCTTAATATATGCCATCGACACCTTGTAGGGATCGCCATACTCTTGACTGAGCAAATTCCTAGCTGTAGTATATCCTTCTGAAGAACTCATATACAAGCATCCACCTATCAAGTCTTTGGCTTCCCCTTCAAGTTGCTGATCCAAGTAGTACAGTTTATCAGCATCACCCGAAGCAATCGTTCTTGAAAATTGGCTAAGTCGTGAACTAATGCCTCGTTGCAACCTGGCGGAACTCTAATCATGGCCATTGCATCTCGTGTTACTAAGTGGAATTCACAAAAGGGGGAGGGTGATGAAATGGGATTCACCACACACACACACACGAGAGAGAGAGAGAGAGAGAGAGAGAGAGAGAGAGAGAGAGAGAGAGAGATTCTTTATATTACACAGAAGGGAAAAAGTCCAAAATGTTCTCTGATCATACTCAAATTAACACAAAAGCAAGCGTTCTCCCTTACTTACAACAAGAATGAATACAAAAGTTTGACGAGTGTTCACTATATTTAGTGTTTGACAAAGTTAATAATACTGTACTAAACTAGAGGGCCACTCAGTAGAGATCATGCCTTCGCCACGCCAAGCAGTACTTGCACTACGATGTATTTTCTTTAAAACCTACGGGATTTGTCCTTGGGTCATACCCCACAAGCCTACCAAGTTTCGTTGAAATGGGTTCTGTAGTTTTTGCGTAATGTTGTTCACATAAAAAAAATTAACATTGCGATTATTTTCAAAGTATTGCTGCTTACTTTTACTTTGATGTACTTTATCCAAAATGTTACAGATTCATCCTTGGATAATACCCAACATGGTTTTGGTGACAAGTTACTCACAAACAAGCAAACAGAAATTAATAGGCAAAGGCAACAACCACGCAACAGTCGTGTATACGAACACAAACAACTTCACTAATCATACGCTATACCTCCATTTAATTATATGTAATATATATTGGTATTTTAAGCAAAGTTAATCTATGAGAAATGAACTTCAAGTTGGTGTATTTATGTTATTTGCACACTGTGGCACAGCGCTTGGGAGACCATTTAGTACCGAAGGGACAATGCGGGGAAACCCAGCGGGTGCATTATAAAGTCAAAGTTAAAAAAAAGGTTTGAGAGATGGAAGAAAGCAAGTTGGAATATAGGTAAAGTAGAGTGGTAAAAAGTGGGTTTAACGAGGTACGAACTACGATGGAACCATGCTCTACACCTACAACTTCGAGTTGACAATTTCTGTCTTCCACTCAGAGAAGAGCCTCTCACCTCTGAGTCTTATATGATTAAGTAACTCTGTTCGGACGACTCTTCTACAATCTTTCAATACCTTCCCTTCTGATGTTATACTCACCGTAGTTTGGAAATAATTTACAAACCTTATATCAATAGTCTTATCAAAGTAAATCAAGGAAATGGATAGCAATTGTTGGCGTTGCAATAGTATAGAGAAAATATTAATGTTGAAGAACGCTGTTCTTTCAAATAATTTTATAGCAGTCATAGAATATAAAGGAAATAGATGAAACTATTATCAAACTAACACCTAGGCTGTGATAATAGAAAGATGGTGACGTCTTTATAACATACCATAAGGTTAACATAAAAAAAATACTTCTTGATAAAGGAATTGTAACTAACACCCCACCCCCCAGGGCAGCAAAACAACATCTACTAAAAACAAATAGTTCCTTTTCTGTGTTTGAGCTGATGTTCGTACGACAGATCATTCAGTACATCAAAGCCCCGTTTCTCGTATCCTGACAAATTTACCTTTAGATGATTAACACAGTCGAATAATATCGGGTCAAGGTCGAAGTGAGTTTGGCTAAACTTTCTAACAAAGTACTTGGCGTCAATGACCTTATATGTCAGGATGTCAGAAATCTTGAAATCAATAAATCAATCTAACAACGTACAAACTTTGAACTCAAACAAAAATGTAAGTTATCAAGGAAATTACAAAATTTGTTGAATGGCAGACTATGACTTGCCAAGGTTAAACACAATACCTTGAATGCAAGCAAACTTCGTGTCGCCTTAAATTTCACTAAATGACACTTGTTCAGGCCAAAGTGTATTCAATTGGCATCGAAACACAATACAAAAAATTAATGATAATTTTAACGAAAAATAGACGGCAAACAGAGTATACAGGACCGGATATAAGATACTCAATAAACAGTGGGGGGTCCTAATAAAATATATACTCGATTGTTACAAAAGAAAATTCTTATTTTGCAAAATCATTCTGGCCAAAGTATACAACATAATGCAAGAGCATTAATGAACCCACAGTTTTACCTAGCAGTTCATCAAATGTTAATGGAATGAAATATTACCTTGTGATTGCATAATTCCGGCTTATTATTATTATTATTATTATTATTATTATTACTATCCAAGCTACAACCCTAGTTGGAAAAGCAAGATGCTATAAGCCCAGGGGCTCCAACAGGGAAAAATAGCTCAGTGAGGAAAGGAAATAAGGAAATAAATAAATGAAGAGAACAAATTAACAATAAATCATTCTAAAATAAGAAACAACGTCAAAACAGACATGTCATATAATAAACTATCAACAACATCAAAAACAAATATGTCATAAATAAACTATAAAAAGACTCATGTCCGCCTGGTCAACAAAAAAGCATTTGCTCCAACTTTGAACTTTTGAAGTTCTACTGATTCAACCACCCGATTAGGAAGATCATTCCACAACTTGGTCACAGCTGGAATAAAACTTCTAGAATACTGCGTAGTATTGAGCCTCGTGATGGAGAAGGCCTGGCTATTAGAATTAACTGCCTCCCTAGTATTACGAACAGGATAGAATTGTCCAGGGAGATCTGAATGTAAAGGATGGTCAGAGTTGTGAAAAATCTTATGCAACATACATAATGAACTAATTGAACGACGGTGCCAGAGATTAATATCTAGATCAGGAATAAGAAATTTAATAGACCGTAAGTTTCTGTCCAACAAATTAAGATGAGAATCAGCAGCTGAAGACCAGACAGGAGAACAATACTCAAAACAAGGTAGAATGAAAGAATTAAAACACTTCTTCAGAATAGATTGATCACCGAAAATCTTGAAAGACTTTCTCAATAAGCCTATTTTTTGTGAAATTGAAGAAGACACAGACCTTATATGTTTCTCAAAAGTAAATTTACTGTCGAGAATCACACCTAAAATTTTGAAAGAGTCATACATATTTAAAGAAACATTATCAATACTGAGATCCGGATGTTGAGGAACCACCGTCCTTGACCTACTTACAATCATACTTTGAGTTTTGTTAGGATTCAACTTCATACCCCATAATTTGCACCATGCACTAATTCTAGCTAAATCTCTATTAAGGGATTCACCAACCCTAGATCTACATTCAGGGGATGGAATTGATGCAAAGAGAGTAGCATCATCTGCATATGCAACAAGCTTGTTTTCTAGGCCAAACCACATGTCATGTGTATATAGTATGAAAAGTAATGGGCCAAGAACACTACCCTGTGGAACACCAGATATCACATTCCTATAATCACTATGGCCTTGTCCATGCAGTAACAGGTTTCTATTACTCTCCCAAATGGAATTTAGAACTTCAAAGTGGAGCGTTGAACAAAACATCCTCCAATAGCAAAGGTGGACTCAGGGCCTTCATTACGCCAGATTATTTGATCAAGCTCGTGTCTCCTTTCAGCCAGGTTTGTTTTCAAGCATTTATTTTTCTTTTCTTTCCCTTTAACTGTAAAAGTTAAACGTTTCAAGCTGATCGTATTTCTTTTGTTCCATTTATTAACGTATACAGCTTCAGTATATTATTTGTAAAGTTTATGGTATGAATTTGAAAGAGTTCTTTAATGCTGACCGTTTTAAATTGAAGTAAACATGACATCCAAATAAAAATAAAATGTTTCTTCCATGTAGACCCTTTCAAACTTTCAGTAAGTAGCAAATTGCCATAGAAATTCCGATGAGTTTTTCATTAAATAATTTCGAATTCGTTAGAATATAAAGCAATACCATAAAACCTTATGCATCTTTTTATATGAATTGACTTACTGATCAAGGACGACGTTAATACCTCTCCACCACTAATAAGATCCAAGTCAAGTGATTCGCACCTTCCAAACTTTACTTGTTCTCATAATACTCGCCTGGTAATATCAACGCTTAAAATGCTTAAAAGGACATTCCACTGAATTGTTAGTGATGATGTAATCCATTGTAAGGCCTCATTAAGAGATTAACCTCGTTTAAGGGGACCAGCACTTAAAACTTAAGAAAAAACTTTGCCTTCTGAGAAGAATAAAAAATATTTATGCGATGAAACGTATTAGAAGCATTGATTAAAAAATGGGGGTCTTTTGCATACAAGCACACATAATCACACAAACATTACATATATATATCGACATATGTATTCTTCATTTATGATGAAACATTCATTTTTAATTATTCCTTATACGAAAGCTTGTATATACCCTATATATATATATATATATATATATATATATATATATATATATATATATATATATATACACACATACATATATATATATATATATACACACACACATATATATATATATACACACACACACATATATATATATATATATATATATATATATAATATATATATATATATATATATAAAATGTATATATATGCGCATAATGCTTGTCACAGTCTTTTCTATAACAGTCGGATTAGACCTCAGCCCAAAACTATTTCATAAATACTGATTGAAATAAAAGCTATTAATAGAGTCCCTCTACCACAAGTGGATTTACTATTATATCCTTACAGGAAAAAAACTTAATAAACATAATATCCCAGACAATCTAGGTAACAGTAAGAGCATTATGCAACTGCATGTGATCTGAGAATGGGGCGAGTCCAGCTTCTCAAATGATAACCCCTTTTAATAAACTGAAACTAAAGAGGTTAAAACTAGGTAGCTACATACGAAGTCATCTCACATTCTATAAAAATGGTATCAAGATAGCAGCAGGGTGTTACCTCTATTGTAAAAGGTGTATAAGGATAAATAGTTCTCCAAAATTGGATCTTCTTTTGAGATCATTTAACCCAATTGCAGCAGCTTCTGTAATCGTTCAAAATAATGCTATAATAAAGATCCCAGGCTCGCACCTTTGAGCGCGAGCAGAGTAATTTCGGGTCCTTCAGATATAAATAAATAAATAAATATATATATATAAGAATCTTATTTTTCCTTGTTTCCATTCCTTACAGGGCTATTTTCCCTGTTGGAGCCCCTGGGCTTATAGCATCCTGCTTTTTCAACTAGTGCTGTAACTTAGCAAGTCATAACAATAATAATAATGCCAATCAAACCGCTCAAAAAGTTTATAACGGGGAGGCATCAATGACAAAGTTCTTACAGGAGTATATAAGAGCAACAACCTTCTGTCCCATAGGGAAATTGCTTGTACACTCTTAAGGAGATAACATAATGGTCACCATTTTCCTCACCACAATCACTCTCAAGATAACTGGTGCAAGAACTATTCCGAAAGACGGCTTCGTTTAAGCCGTTAAAAGCGCCCGCTTTTAAACTGAAACATAATTCACTTCATAAAATAAACGTCCTTTCAAAGATATTTACAAAACATTAACTATAAGGCCGTATCACATACATTGGGTAGTTGTGTACATTACTGACTATATAACATTCTTAAAACTCTTGGAGAGTATGCAGTTCACCGAAAACAAGGTTTGGTGAAGTCTCTACTCATAAAGCTCACAAATCTGCTAACTGAACTTAGATCAGCCGTCATTTCATTGATTGACGTATTTCAGAGCAGAAATGTTGAGTTTCTGAGAGATCATTCAACCAAGTTTGATAGAGGCTTATACAATTCATTCCATCAGTTTTGTTACCAGTTACACAGGTTAAATTTTGCACTGCACAAAGGAAGGTTGATTTCCGTGAGAAGTGAACAGTACCATTATCAACCTTGCAGCAAAATATGGTATGCAAATTTAATTGACTTGTAACACTGATGTCATTTAAACTAATAACGAAACATTGTAAAAATAATTAGCTCCTTATCGTATTGCAATAAATATCTATTTGTTCAAACACGATTAGTACAAAGCCTAAAATATGAAGCATAAAAATATCCATCAAGACCATGGAAAAAATAAAAACATCAAATCATAAATTACCTAATTACTGCATTTTACATTAACTGGTTTCTAGTGGCCTAACTGTTACTTGTTTCAACTCAAAATAGATTCACCCCTTGCGAATGGTAAAATGTTATTTGAAAATTAAAACATAACCCAACACACGATATAAACGCGGCGTAATACAAATCTTCCCTCATAAACGGAGCATATTATTCATGCATTTAATTTTAGTAGTTGGCCGTTTAGCGTTAAAGAAATAACCTCTGACATTACCGAAATCTCTTATTGAAGGGATCAGACGGAGCAAAGTCAAACGGGGAAAATGTCTCCCTTTCTCGAACTTCGGTATTCATGAAATTGTATTGGGAACTTTATTCCTCTTTGAGACGTGAACATTTCAAGGTGGAAAGTGAATAATGAACAAACTAAATATCACTGTTACCTGTGAATACAAATATAAAATAGAAAATATATATGTGAACCTGTCACATTTTCAATGAACCTGTTTTTCACTTGAAGAACGCGGTCGTGGTACATGATGTTATCCTGCATAATCAACAACATAATTTTTACAGGTAACGAAATTCGTGTTGCCCATTGTTACAATTCCTAAACTAGTTGGGATGAATTCCTTAACTGATAACCGCCAGGGGAGCAATTCTTCTAATTGATAACAACCATGGGAATGATACTTCTAGTCACCGAGTACTTAACTACGAATATATTTGTATTTTGAGGTAAGTATTTTATAGCAGAAATATTTCTTGGAAAGTTTATATCTATTTAAATTCGCGTAAAATGTTAAAATAAGATCTAATTGTGAAATAGCTTTTGATGTTCACTTCTTATACATATGTGAAAATACTTTTAGCTACTAATATGTACTGTAAATATTTTACTATAGAAAGATGGTCATTAATTACAGTAGTTCGTACAAAACCGGAATAATTAAAACTGGTATAATTTATAATGAATAAATGTTTCGACATAAGCGACTAGCAAGTCAACAAGGTATTTACAATGTAATTTCTTTTCAAGTAAATGTGCAAAAAGTTATACAGCATCACCAACCAAACAAAGTTATCAGTCTTATAAGCTAATGTTTCATTGCTACCTCCAAATGATTCTTGAGGCACGAAAAACATTATCAATCATTTGGGACACTGCTTCCCACTATGGAGATTGTAATCATAGCTCCAACTGGAGTACCATTTTCTGTGTCAGTAAATATTCTACATCGGTTTTCATCTGCCCCCCCCCCCCCCCCACAAAAAAAAAGGAGCTAAAAAGCTAAATAACTTTATTGGTTGATTTCAATTTCTATTTTAACCATTCGCTACGTCTCCTGCTTGTTATCTACCATGGAAAAAAGGCAATTCCCCATTCATATTCATTTGTTCGAAGTTTTCAAAGGAGTTTACAGTTCTTTACCATTCCTCACTATATTACGGTTTTAATTCAAAAAATTTAATAGATTTTTACAACGCTAACGACAAATGACTAAGCAATTCACTAACAATTAACCGATTATTTCGCTGTCTCCGTTTCCGTTGTTCTTGCAGTTTCAAGAGAGTAGGGGAGCAAGCGAAACATACAAGCATTGGCAAAAAAGTACGCTGTATGAATAACAGCGAGCAACCTTTTTATCAAAACCTTGAGGTTTGGTAAAGATTTAATTTCATCTGTAACAGGTCGAAATAAACCTAACAACAACAACAACAGCCACAATAAGAAGAAGAAGAAGAAGAAGAAGAAGAAGAAGAAGAAGAAGAAGAAGAAGAAGAAACAAGCAGTTTTCTAAGTACATAAGAACCCTTCCTAATTAAACTTGATTAACTTTGAGAAAGACAAATTAGTCAGTCAAATTTTCCATATTAGTAGACGAAGGAACAGATATCTCTAGTGTAAAAATAGCAACAGTTTTAGTTCGATATTTTTCTGATGAGGAAGAACAAGTTATAACTCAGTTATTGGAAGCTATATCCCATGATTCTCGAAACAGTAATTCAGAATCAATATATGTCATAATTTCCTGCTTTAATGATAAACAAATCCCTTTAAAAAATATTATTACTATGGCTGTAGATAATGCCAGCGTATTAGTTGGTAAAAATAATTCACTCATGACAAGACTCAAACAAGATGCTGATGAAAGTTTTTTTTTTTTTCCCAAAAAAGATGCATATGTCATTCCTTGCATATTGCTGCAAGTAAAGCCGCAGCTAGTTTACCTAAAAATATAGAGGATCTGATTCGTAACATAACATCATATTTTAGCCACAGTTCCAAAAGACAAGCAGAATTATTTGAATTGCAACAGTACCCTTCAGCAGAGAAAGCAAAAATTCTTAAGATCCGCTGACACACGCTAGCTTGCTTTACAGAAGTGTGTGGAACGTATTTTAAGTCAATGGGAAGTCGCTGACACACGCTGGCTTGCTTTACAGAAGTGTGTGGAACGTATTTTAAGTCAATGGGAAGTGCTGAAATTACATTTTTCCCAAGCTCAAGTGGAAGATAAACTAGTCTCAGCAGAGTTAAAAATGAAAGATCTTAACAACTCATTTACTAAAGCATATCTTACATTCATGAATTATACTTTAACCTACTTCGTTCAGCTAAATGCTTTGTTTCAAAGTAAGCTTAGTCTCATTGGCATTCTCTAAGAAGAAAGCTTGAGAATGTAGAGACTCTTACGCAAAATCTTTATTAAGCCACAGTATTTAAATGACATGTCCAAAATTGAGCCTTTCAGCTCAACTTATCTGCTCCCTCAAAATAAAATATGTTTAGGATCTAAATGTGAGAATGTTCTTTCTACAAAATCAGAAGGACTGGAACAGGCAGTTATAGATCAATCCAGAGAAAGGTGCGTATATCTATCAGAATCCTATGGTAAAATTAAGTAAAGATTACAATTATTTGATCCCCTGTTGACTGAAATGAAATTCGTAAAGCCAGCAGTAGCACTAGATACAAAAACTAGGGACAAGTTACCTAGGCTGGATACTTTGATAGCGAAGTATAGTCATTTGTTAAGAGTCAGGAAATAATGTAAATAATGAGTGGGGAGATATACCTGCTTATTTTAGTGTAGGTGAGACTGAAATGTTGAAAAATTGCCTCTCTTGCAAAAGTAATTCTTACTTTACCGCATTCAAATGCAGAGAAGGATTTTTTCAATAGTGGTAGATTCCAAGACCAGCAAACGTAACAGAATGAGGCCAGAACTCTTGGACACAATTTTGTATGTCAATTGAAATTCAAAAGTTAGAGATAAATCCTGTCTAGATTTCTCTAAAGAAATTGATGAAACCCATCTTTCTTGTCATGTCATAATCAAGCAATCTATGACTTCAAATAAATCTTACAGCAAAATTCTCTTGAGTTTTGTTTTTATGTAATCCCGTTTAGGTTGTCAGTAAATAATATTTGAGTAGAAGTTCTGTTTTAATAAGTTTGACTAGCCTTATTATAATGATTACTCATTTATTTACACTAGGGACAACATAGAGACATCATCTTGTTAATGAATCCGCATGGACATTTCAAGCAATAATGGACGTTTTAGTTGGAAACACTGGTCTGAAGTAAGAACAGCCAGAGACCAAAGGCATGCCACAGGGACCTGGAGTTCATGCCTTTGGTGTACAGTAGTACCATCCTATAAGAGATGGTTTAAAAATTATCAACGTCGCCATGACAGCATAATGATTTAGGCAGATTTGAATTACCTTGAATATCTTATGAATACATTTGAGTACAACTGCTAACTTTAACAAAATAAACATTTGGACTACTAAACGTAAAATCCTAGATTTATTTTGTTTTCAAGTCTTATCATTCTCATCAAATGAATTCTTAAAACACCAAATATTCCTGATTGCTTTAAACCTGATCTATCATTATTATCAATCCTTTTCACCTTACGTATTCTCTATTAAAATTGTTTCAATATCTATAAAATGTATCTCAAATTAGAAATTTGTCTGGGTAAAATGATTTCGCTCTAAGCCTGACGAGCGTTAAATAAATAGCATCATGTCATTTTGACCATGACAGGTTCATTTGCGAAAGTTATTTGGATTATATCCTCCTCCAGAGTAGGCCTAAGGAGCAAAGTCTCTGGAAATTAGGCGGGGTACCTCCAGAATCCTCTTAATGGGTCTTTTCCAGCCTTTAATTCCTTTTCTCCTTATTTTCGTCTATGTATTTCGTACAGGATTCTCTTATCATGTATTTCATTAATTAGAAATGGTCTGGTATCGTAAATCTGAAAATTCATTTAGTCAGTTTTACATGATATAATTTAAAGTTCTTTTCTGACGGAATAAATAGAATATATTCTAAATCACGACTAAACGAATTACTAAATGTTGAGGTTCATGAAATACGTTTAGCAAACCGTACTTTTATGGGGCAAGAAAATATCAAACTACATTAAAAAAAAAAATCTATGTACAGTAGTATCAATTACGTCTTCATTTGGAGCTAGATGAGAGAAGGAAATGTGACAGGTTATGACGTCAACTATTGCATTAAACTGAAGAATACAGTAGCGTGTTCTGGATATTGATAATATCCAAAAGGGTTTGGCCAAAAGATTTCAGGTAAATGATGCAATTTGTTTAGTATAAGACTCGGTGATAAATTAGTTCTGGGAGAATTAGGATTAGAGAAAATCAATTCCCCTTGGTGTTACTCAAAATAAATACCTCGCACTATAGAATGAAAAGGCTTGTTTCTTGAAATTTAGCCAATATAAATAACGATTTCATTTGAAATGTTATAATTAGATAGGAAATACTTAGGGTGTTTTCATATTCTAGCGGAATTTAAAATAAAGAGGAGGTGAACTCTATCTTATTTTGTTTTAAAACACACACACACACACACACACATATATATATATATATATATATATATATATATAGACATATATATATACTGTATATATATAAATAAATATATATATATGTATGTGCATATATATTATATACATACATATATATGTATATATATAATATAAATTATATATATATATATATATATATATTATATACACAAATATTATATATATTATAAATATTATATATAAGACATTTATAATATATATATATATATATATATATATATATATATATATATAAATATATATATATATATATATATATATATATATATATATATATACATACATACATACATACATACATGTACTGTATGTATGTCATTTTTCTCCTTACTGCGTACACTTGATATCACCATGGCATTTTTTTTAGCTTGATACATATTCGAAATCTGGATTAGATTGGATCATAGCTTTATGGCCCGGCACTGGGAACGGTGTGGTGAATCACAAGTATTCAAGTTGTTAAAAATCTAAAAATATCAATAATACTTTTAAAATCACATTCGCTTATAACTGAATGCCATTTATCCATTAAGGATGCTAGATTATTAAAAAATAAAACTATATTACATTTCATCAAAAAGCTCGATTCCATGTACCACCTGACAAGAGTATCTCAAGACTCAAGTATCTGCGACGGATTTACAATCGAGATGGGACTTCCGACGCTGATTTACAAATTTCAAGCAGCACACCAGATTGTGCTCAGCCGACAGTAATCTGTTACAATGAGCACACACTGCTGCACTGCTACAGTTTAGAATATACGGTATTCATATGTGAGAAGGGAATTATTACTCCTCGGACTAGCGAGACTGCGTCCATATATAGAGACAAATAGGAAACATCGCGGGGGAAACCATAGGAGACATTCGGATACAAATCTCCTAATAAGTATGGGGACTGTATGTTACAATGTTGAGAAACATGTTTACAATAAGAGGTGACTTGGTGAAACTGTCCACACCATGTCTTTTTTTTTCTTTCTTTTTTTCCCCAGCATATGGACTGAAGACTTCCCACAGCAAAGTGTGACTGCGTTAACACTCAATCAGCTCTATTGGATTGTTCGTTGGTGGGAGGTTTGTTAAGATACCACCTCGTCCAAACCAGGACTGCTAACATGTCGTCCAACAAATCCGTACCAACATGTCTATTATTTTTGCTCAGTAGCTGTCGTCAACAATCAGGATGGGGACCTCGATATTTTTTTGTTCTTCTGTTCCCTGCTGTACTAGACAATCAAATCCTACGACACACCTTCCCTGGTATATGAAGCAACATTTGTCCCTTATAATTCCTACAAGTGACATTTATCATAACACAGCAGGGAGCTGTTTTAACCTGGAAGTTACGGACGAAGAGCTTCTAATTACATCATTTTAGATTAAACTCTTGAACGTTTGCAGTGACTGTCTTCAGGGACTTAAAGAACCCAAGGCAAGAAGAGAGGAATTCTTGAAGAATAATAATCTTACTGTACCTTCTACAACTGCTGCTATCAACAAGCTAAGAGCTCCAAAGGATGAATAAATTATTTTAGCCATTGAATTGGAGGTCCCCTGAAGTTGGAAATCTGTCAGGTCTTCAAAGAAGATTGGTTTAACTAATGCTTCTCTAAAGAATTATTCATTTCGAAATTTCAACTTCGTTTTAAAAGTCTTATATCTGAAATGTTTCTTGTTCTTGACCAAATCTATTCAAATAGTTCAATCTTGATTCTTTTCATACTAGATTCTAATTTCCACTCTGAACCTTTTAACCAGTCATATTTTAATCTTAAAAATTAATTACTTTCTTAATTTCTTCAAGCATTATTAAGTCTGATCTTAGAGCTTCATATGGTCAACATTTTCAAAATTGGTTTTTATGGCATGAACATTTCAAGTATTTTCCGTCTTAAGCTCTGAAAGAATTTAAAGTTTTGGTATTTAAGCTTTTCGATAATTTAAGACCATGTTAATATTCCTACGTATTCTCTCGAGTTAAACTACCTTAAGTGTAGTTTTAGGTTTTAATTTTGTTCAAACCTACAAGGAACAAGACTGATATAAAGCTTCAGTAATTGATAGGAATTTTTTGTTTAACAAGGTTAGTTATTAACTAAGCAGAAAGGTATGAAATCATTTAAAACCTTGTAGTCATGAAAATGAATTTAATCACTAAATGCATTCTTTAAAAGTGTCCTACGGACTTCCATATCAGAGAAAATAGCCTGTAAATATCATTTAAATGATTTCCCCCATAGCTTTCTTTATTATCAATTTAAAGTCTAAAGTTTTCTCTAGATCAGATATGTCACTTATAAACTGCAGGCCAGATGTGGCCCTTCAGATGACTAGATTTTTCAACTATATTTGTCATAACCGAGGAAAATTCAACTCAACTGTTACAGTGAAATAAAATGTATTTAGGGCAAACTAATATGACCTACAACATTTTTTTAAACCTTTAGTCTTGCCAATAGTTAATTACCAAATCTTTGGTGGCCCTCAAGGCCATAGTAAAGTGCATAATTGGCTCTCAAAAGGAATTGAGTTAAACATTCCTGCTCTAGACTGCTGTTAATGAGTATTATCATCTGTGAATTTATGTAACTGTTTTGAACAAGTTATCAGTACGTGTGACTGCTGGGTTATTAGCTTTGTGTTTCTCTAACTTCTAAAACCTATTATTTCCATTATTTAAAATTCTTGGAACTGTAACTTCAAACCATTTCTTTAATTATTCTTCTGCTTTCGTAACTCATCCCATTTAGATTTTATTTATAGTTTGTTTTAAATTTTAAATGGATCTGCTTTCATTTTGAGATTAGCTCATTTCTGTAATATTATTTTTATCAATTCCATTCGATAACTTTTACTTGGCCTAACTAATGTCTATTAGCTCTAAAGTCTTAAAGAACATATTAATTGAAAGGTTGAAGGAAAGAGTAGCTAAAAAACTAAAAACCTATTAAAAAGGGGATTAAGGGATCTTCAATGAATAGATAAATGTCGTGGCGTTAATGAAGTACGAAGAAAGGTAAAGTACAGAAATCTATTAGTTTAAATCAAAATAGTTAAGATATACTGTAGATATATTGAATGTTAGTATTTTTTTTAGGGTGAATAGGCTTATTATTTAAATGGGACTCCATATGAACTATGGGAAAGCAAATGCAGATGTTACCAGGACAGGATTTTAAGATGAAAAGTTCAGGGACAAGTTTCAAGGAATGTGTATTTATAAATGACTTGGTTCATTTGTTCTTGCATAATGAAAGTTCTAGTGCTTGATGTATGAATTGCTTATAATGAGACTAAAGGGGATAGTTTTTAGTTATTTTAGAAAGGCAATCTATAGAAAGCATACCTCTTTATAGGTAGTAGATTGGCCAGGGCACCAGCCACCCGTTAAGATACTACTGCTAGAGAGTTATGGGGTCTTTTGTCTGGACAGACAGTAGTACATTGGATCCTTCTCTCTGGTTACGGTTCATTTTCCATTTGCTTAACACGTACACCGAATAGTCTGGCCTATTCCTTACACATCCTCTTCTGTCCTCATGCACCTGACAGCAGAGATTACCAAACAATTCTTCTTACTGCACTGTAATTGTTCAGTGGCTACTTTTCTCTTTGTAAGGATAGAAGAGACTCTTTAGCTATGGTAAGCAGCCCTTCTAGGAGAAGGACACTCCAAAAACAAACCATTGTGCTCTTATCTTGGATAGTGCCATAGCCTCTGTACCATGGTCTTCCACTGTCTTCGGTTTGAGTTCTCTTGCTTGAGGGTACACTCGGGCACACTATCTTATTTCTCTTCCTCTTATTTTGTTAAGTTTTTATAGTTTATATGGGAGATATTTATTTTAATCTCGTTGGTCTTCTTAAGATATTTTATTTTTCTTTGTTTCCTTTCTTCACTGAGCTATTTTCCCTGTTGGAGCCCCTGGGCTTATAGCATCATGCTTTTCCAATTAAGGTTGTAGCTTAGCAAGTAATAATAATAATAATAATAATAATAATAATAATAATAATAATAATAATAATAATAATAATAATAATATGATGTTCCTCAACGACTTAACAACTTGATACCCAACTTATCAGTTTTAATGTTCCAACCTGTTTTGTCACTTGTGTGGACACAGCTTTATATTATTCCCTGGTTTTCAAGACATTAAAAACGTGTTAATATAAGCCTTTCTGCTTTTATATTGCGTACCATTGGCCAGGAGGGGATACAATCACCTCTCTTGTCATTTTCTTAATATAAATTAACTAATAAGACACTTCATATCAGAGTGAGGGACCCTTTCTCATCATATGATCCAGCTATCTCTATCTTGATTTATGTCAATTTTCCACTTGCTAGGCGCCATCTTTCACTAAAATTCTCTCATTTTTAATATGATCTTACCAATACATTCCATTCATGAATATTGGTACTTTGAAAAGATACTGGGATTAAATACTAATTTTGCATTACGGATTTCTTCGATGGTAACACCATAAAAAATAAATTTTTCTCTCTACCTCTCCCTCAGGGACAATGTATGTACTGCACATAATTGTAAAAGCCTTAAACACATAAATTCTAAACAATAAATTGCTGCCTTTATGATGACAACTCTTAACTTTTCAGTAAATATTACTGGAAGGCATTCAGAACTCATGAATATCCTGGATAAGGATACATTTAAAACCGGACAACTCTTCACTGGTCCATGAAAAAGATTAAAAAGTCTTTATTGGAGTCCTTCAATATTTTCCTTTAAAAATCCTAAAATCAGCAGATACATAAAATAAACAAACTAATCAACATGGCGTGAAGACTATACAGTTTATTCGTATGTTGGGTCAGCAACACACCAAAAATAACAAAGCTCAACACCGGACTATAATCCAATAATCATAATGCAAACGCAATCTATTTATTAAAAAGATGAATAAGATGGAATTGCTCTAACTTCGTTTTTCTTTAGATATTAGAGGACTCTTCGAGAAATCATTTCAAGGACCCCAAATTCACCCTTCATCCAATCTCTTTTTGGACGTTCCCTCATGTCATATGGCTTTCCTTTTTCGTGCATTTATATGATATCCCGGGGACATGAGAGAGAGAGAGAGAGAGAGAGAGAGAGAGAGAGAGAGAGAGAGAGAGAGAGAGAGAGAGAGAGAGAAATAAGTTGAAAATTATGTAATTTTGCAATTGGCTCTCAACACGCTAGCTGTCATCCATGTATAAATATATACATAAAAGCATCGAAACCCCATATCCCCCACCCCACCTGTTGCGTATGTCAAAGATAAAAAAAAAAACAAAAAAACTTGGAAATAACAAGCACCTGTGATAAGAATTAAGATTTCGTTGGAAAGTCGCTATAAAATGAGTTCATTTCTAACGTGTGATTGGCAGCTGGTATCAATTGCCAAAAAAGGCAATCTCTTTTCCTCGTAAGTTTCGTAATGACACAGACACAATTTCAGCAGCAGATTCATGTTCGAACGTGGGTTGAGAAATACATACATACATATACCAAAGGCACTTCCCCCAGTTTTGGGGGGTAGCCGACATCAACAAGAAACAAAACAAAAAGGGGACCTCTACTCTCTACGTTCCTCCAGCCTAACCAGGGACTCAGCCGAGTTCAGCTGGTACTGCTAGGGTGCCACAGCCCAACCTCCCACATTTCCACCACAGATGAAGCTTCACACTGCTGAGTCCCCTACTGCTGCTACCTCCGCGGTCATCTAAGGCACCGGAGGAAGCAGCAGGGCCTACCGGAACTGCGTCACAATCGCTCGCCATTCATTCCTATTTCTAGCACGCTCTCTTGCCTCTCTCACATCTATCCTCCTATCACCCAGAGCTTTCTTCACACCATCCATCCACCCAAACCTTGGCCTTCCTCTTGCACGTCTCCCATCAACTCTTGCATTCATCACCTTCTTTAGCAGACAGCCATTTTCCATTCTCTCAACATGGCCAAACCACCTCAACACATTCATATCCACTCTAGCTGCTAACTCATTTCTTACACCCGTTCTCACCCTCACCACTTCCTTCCTAACCCTATCTACTCGAGATACACCAGCCATACTCCTTAGACACTTCATCTCAAACACATTCAATTTCTGTCTCTCCATCACTTTCATTCCCCACAACTCCGATCCATACATCACAGTTGGTACAATCACTTTCTCATATAGAACTCTCTTTACATTCAAGCCCAACCCTCTATTTTTTACTACTCCCTTAACTGCCCCCAACACTTTGCAACCTTCATTGACTCTCTGACGTACATCTGCTTCCACTCCACCATTTGCTGCAACAACAGACCCCAAGTACTTAAACTGATCCACCTCCTCAAGCAACTCTCCATTCAACATGACATTCAACCTTGCACCACCTTCCCTTCTCGTACATCTCATAACCTTACTCTTACCCACATTAACTCTCAACTTCCTTCTCTCACACACCCTTCCAAATTCTGTCACTAGTCGGTCAAGCTTCTCTTCTGTGTCTGCTACCAGTACAGTATCATCCGCAAACAACAACTGATTTACCTCCCATTCATGATCATTCTCGCCTACCAGTTTTAATCCTCGTCCAAGCACTCGAGCATTCACCTCTCTCACCACTCCATCAACATACAAGTTAAACAACCACGGCGACATCACACATCCCTGTCTCAGCCCCACTCTCACCGGAAACCAATCGCTCACTTCATTTCCTATTCTAACACATGCTTTACTACCTTTGTAGAAACTTTTCACTGCTTGCAACAACCTTCCACCAACTCCATATAACCTCATCACATTCCACATTGCTTCCCTATCAACTCTATCATATGCTTTCTCCAGATCCATAAACGCAATATACACCTCCTTACCTTTTGCTAAATATTTCTCGCATATCTGCCTAACTGTAAAAATCTGATTCATACAACCCCTACCTCTTCTAAAACCACCCTGTACTTCCAAGATTGCATTCTCTGTTTTATCCTTAATCCTATTAATCAGTACTCTACCATACACTTTTCCAACTACACTCAACAAACTAATATCTCTTGAATTACAACACTCATGCACATCTCCCTTACCCTTATATAGTGGTACAATACATGCACAGACCCAATCTACTGGTACCATTGTCAACACAAAACACACATTAAACAATCTCACCAACCATTCAAGTACAGTCACACCCCCTTCCTTCAACATCTCAGCTTTCACACCATCCATACCAGATGCTTTTCCTACTCTCGTTTCATCTAGTGCTCTCCTCACATAAATTGAATTGACTGGTGGTAAGCAAAAACTTTGCGAGTAAAATTAAATATTGAAAATATTGACAATACATCTCTATGAATTGCTGATATAGCTTGGAAAGCCATATAAATCTATACTGCTTAATAGAATTCCTTTTTCCATCTGCATTGCGACTCTACACAATTCATCTCAGAAAAAGTTGACCATGAAAATAAATATGTGGAAACAAAGTTTTTAGAAGCCTTACATTAAGGTTAGTCATAACTACTTACGAATATTTGATAAGTACATTCTCTCTTACTACATAAGACGTCGGGCATAATCTAGTTCATCTATTTTTATCATAAAATTCCATAAAAACTTATTGGCATTGTTTACAAGAAAGATTTTTTGTTAGAATATATTAGCTATATTTAAAGTTTACTTAATTAATGCTCCGCAGAAACACAGCCTTCGACTCCCGGCCAAACGGGAATATTTCAGCTCACTAGACTTAAAAAAAAAATCTTATAATGAATACAACTAAATAGACTCTCTCTCTCTCTCTCTCTCTCTCTCTCTCTCTCTCTCTCTCTCTCCTCAAAAAGACCAGCAAACACACATACAAAATGTAGAAAATTTCAAATAAAAGGTTTTTGAAAACATGAAATCATTCTGGAAAAACGTCAAATTCTCAACAATTTTGCCATTGTCGGTGAAGAGGAAATTCCATTACTGCTCACTCAAAAGAAAAAAAAAGAAGAAGAAGAAGAAGAAGAAGAAGAAGAAGAAGAGATTTAACGATGGGTAAAAACAATAACTTTGTTCAATTTCTTGTCTTTTGTCTAAATGCCAGCTCGACAAACACCCAACTCTAAATTTACCTTTCTCTTGAAATTGTAAATTTGAAACCACCACCTTACTCATTTCAGGGAAGATTTTGAGAAAATTTACAAAAACTAAAACTATTCTCATTCCAATACTTAATTCTCTATATTAAGTCGATTCTTGAGGTTTTCTCTAAAACTTTTCATTTTCAAGAAGATGCAAATCATATTACCTTGCTTGGAAATGTATCAAAGAGCTCCGTTTTCTATAAATGGATAAACATTTATTTCTTTCTATGCTTGAAGATCTTCGTCATGCTATAATTCTTGATATTTTGCAAGCAATCTTTCTCAAAGGTAAAATTCTTATCAAAATTATTCCTAAAATTCGTTTAATATCTCATACCAAAGAAAATAAAAAATAAATGTTATTCTTTACAGTCACCATAGTGATCACAAATATATCAGTAATAGTATATCGATCTAAAGCACCTCTCTTTCCATGTAAGAGGGAAAGGTGGCTTGGTAGATTTGTTCCTGATAACTAATTTTCATTAAATTCTAAATTTATTTCTCTTAAAATGACGTTAAAAAAACCAAAGCATTTACGCCCTGTTCTCTTCTTTACACCTAATCTCAAGATTGTAATCAAGACCTATGCCTCCCAAGCCAGTAAAAAATAAACTTCTAAAGCTATTACTGGTGATATTTTCCCACCATGCATTCGTTAATAACAGAAAGTAGCTATGTCGTAAAAAAAAAGAATCAATAAAATAGTTGTGACATTTGGATTCTTTACTATTTTCATTAATGACTAAACCAGAAAGTACCTAGTTTAGTTATCATCAGTCTTAATTAATAGCTCTCTCTCTCTCTCTCTCTCTCTCTCTCTCTCTCTCTCTCTCTCTCTCTCTCTAAAATGACGAGCAAATGCAATTGGTATTATACACAACACACTCCCAAGCATCCTGGATTCTCTTTTCACAGGAGCAAATGAATTCATGAAACGAACATTACACCGAATGAAGGATTATTTGTTCCCTGACTAAGGTACACCTCGCCGATCCTAACTTTGATGTACTATTTTGGATAATTTCGTAGCACTTTCAATTTACGAAATTATCAAAGTCATAACGGAGCAAAGTCGATTATCATATGGGAAGCGTCAACTCGGTAAGCAAAATGCGATTATGAAACCTTAAATGTCAATTTCTCATAAAAAGAAAGTATTTAATCAGAGACACCTACCAGTACTAACTTATGCATCAGAAATTTGGAACTTTCCTATATAGCATAAGCTAGTGACATAAAAGAACAATGGAAATAATAATAATGGGAATAACACGAGGAGATAAAAAAGGATATGAGAGCAAACTAAAGTAGAGCATATTCTAACATGTAAAAGAAAAAAAAAAAAAAAAACTTTGCCAGGACATATAATGACAATGACAGATAATAGATGGATATTAAAGTACAACAGAATGAGTCCCTAGAGATTGCAAAGAAGTAGGGGAATGAAAAGAAGACGATGGATTGACGAGTTAAGAAAATATACGGGTATAAATTGCCATAGAAAGATCACAAACGGACGCAAGTGGAAGTACATGCCTGAGGCCTTTTTCCTACAGTGGAGTAGTTGTGGTTGATGATGATGAGATATATATATAAATAAATAATATATATATATATATATATATATATATATATATATATATATATATATACTGTATATATATTATACATATATATATATATATATATATATATATATATATATATATATATATATACTGTATATATATTATACATATATATTATATATATATATTATACATATATATATATATATATATATATATATATATATATATATATATATATATATATATATATATATATATTATACATATATATACATATACTCATTATACATATATATATACATATATAAACATTATACATATATATATATACACATATATATACATACATGCATACACACACACATATATATATATATGTGTGTGTATACATACATATATGTATTCTATATTATATATATATATATATATATATATATATATATATATATATATATATATATGTGTGTGTGTGTGTGTGTGTGTGTGTGTGTGTGTGTACACTGTAACCATACTTCATAAATATATTGTATGAGAAATTCTCTATCTCAGAGGTATATCTTTTTATTTCCACATCTTTCCTTCCTGCTTCAATTTTTAGCGAAAGGCCAAAGGCGTAATCTTATACTGTCACATTCCAGAACAGAAAAAAATAGTCTGTTTACGACTTTCTCCAGCGGTTTTCACAACTTTTATTTTTCAAAATTCTTACAGTGGAGACTTTGGGGCCACCCACCAAGCGGGGAAAAAAATACGTCTTTACTTGTTGAAGTTTTCGTCTTTTTCTAAGTTGGTTTTTCAGAAAATCTGGTAAGAACGTTGTTCTTTCTTTCTCGTATAGCTTTCCCAGTTTTTAATAGATTTAAGTCTAGAGGGGCACTCAGCAGAGCACAGACCTCCATCAGGGCAGCTTATTTCTCAACCTTTTGGGCTGATTTTGGACGTTTAGCTTTTCCGTGTCCTTGAACTTCCAAAATATAATCAATTCTGGCTCTTTACATATTAAAATTCCTGCAAGTTTCATTACTTTGCGATTAAAATCGTGGCCGTATGCTTGATGACCAGAATTTGACCTTTTGCTTGACCTTAGTCTCGACATTGAGGTTTAATCTTAACATGTAATAATTGGCGTGGATTTTCATACACACATGAATCAAGTTTGAAGTCTCTATGACAACGATGTCCAAACTTATGGCTAATTACGTGAATTTGGACATTTTGCTTGACCGTGACATTGGCCTATGACCTTGACCTTCCAAAATTTAATAATTTCGAGCTTATTACATTATAGTTAATACCTACAAGTTTCAGTACTCTGCGTTTAAAATTGTGGCCAGGAAGGCAAGATTACCATCATTTCTACCATTACTATAGTTAATGTTACAACTTTTCGACGCACGTTTAAGGTATTACATAAATCAATTAATATTTTAAATTTAGGAAGAATCATTGGTTTTCTTTCCCAAAGATTCTCTTGATATATCTATATACTTTATGTTTTTCTTTGCTTACAATTTAACATCATGGAAACCCAAGAGATTTCTGCAATATAACTATTCTCTCTCTCTCTCTCTCTCTCTCTCTCTCTCTCTCTCTCTCTCTCTCTCTCTCTCTCTCTCTCTCTCTCTCTCTCTCTCTCTCTCTCTCTCTTCCAAATGCCCCATCCATCATCTATTATATTAAACCATTAAGCCATGAAAATGAATTGTTCTCTATGAACAGAAAGAACATCAAAACAGTAATATCTCTTTTAACATCCTTTTTAACATTTGCGAACAACAATGGTAACTTGCAGATGTGCTCACTTCCTTTCCCTCTAAAAGTTGATGAAGTGAATGCCTGACATGGCTGAATTCTATCGCATTACCTCGGCTCAGTTCATCACCCAATAATTCATTAGATGAAGATGCTTTAATTAACTATTCTGCCGTTGTTGGTTTTTTTCTAAAGTATAGTTTAAAGTTTAATTAATAAAGTGTTCAACTTCTAACTGCTGATCGAGGGATTTTAGAATACTTATATATTTACACCTAGGTTTCTATTAGAATGTTTATAATACTCTTGGTTAACATTAAGAGAGAACATTAATTTCCAATTAATGAAAATATTAAGTTAATTAAAACTTGCATTTTTTTTTTAACCAACCACTGTGTGGTATAACGGGTGGAGGTCGCAGAATGAAGAGCCAGAAAATTATAAATCAGGGGAATATTTTTTTATTTCGAAACGTTGCTCTAAGAGCTGCCAGTATTTCTATTTTTTGTCTGGTATCATGAAATGAGGCTTATAACCCATTTGCCTCTAAGAATCTAATCCCTCGAGGCAAATTCTCCAATCTAATATGCATACCTATATATACATTCTCACGCACCCATAGATGGGGCAATCTGGGAAGATCTGGATGCTCAGAATTATGCTAAATCTTATGCAACAGGCATGAGGTGCTAGATTAGTATCCAGATCAGGTATAAAGAATTTTGATACAAAGCCAGTTTTTTAAACAAATTAAGGTAAAAGTCAGAAGCTAAAGTCCATCCGGGTGAACAATATTAACAGACCGGATGTGTTTCTCAAAAGTAAATTTGCAATCAAGAATTACACCTAGATTTTTAAAAATGAGTAACATACATTCAAAGAAACCTTATTAACAAAACAATCTGGCTAATGAGGAGCCACTGCCCTTGACTTACAATTATACTTTGAGTTTGTTAAGGTTCAACTTCATCCCTCATATTTTGCACCATGCACTAATCTTAGCTAGGAATTGGGGTATTTAGAAACGAGAGGTCTACATTAAAGGGGTGAAATGGACGCAGAGTAATACTATATGAATATGCAATAACTTTGTTTTCAAATTCTATCCACATATGCGTAATATGAAAAATTAAAGTAGTGGGCTAACCCTGCGGAACACCGGATATTACATTCCTAAAGCCAATAAGGCGCCCAACAAAAACTACTCTAAGTAATATATAACTTAAAAATTAGATTATAATGCTAGGTATAAACCCACCTACTATACCATCTGTTCTAGTTTGAAAACAAGGGTTCCATGACTAACACAATCAAAGGAAGCACTGAAATGAAGGTCAATCATAAGAACTTCCTAATCACAATAAGGTATTTCATGCCCAAAGGCCTTTGTGAAACCCAAAGCGCAAACTTATCACTGACGGTGTTTCTATAACTCACTATTTAGAAGTTATCTAATATTTTGTTTAAAGGATTCATTTTGCTATTTTCTGGAATTGCGATTTTTTTTTTTTTTTTTTTTTCAATTTACTTCTTCCTGACGTTCATCCCACTAGTGATCTTTTTTTCTGACATTACTGAGTGTCTTATCAAACCAGTGATCCGGATACCCTAACTCAAGTTGACCTTGAAGAAATCTAGCTCCTCGTCCAGATATAATAGGCTACAGATTCGATAAGCCCTACTTATTAGCCTTGCCAATATTCCTATCCAAATATAATTTTGTTGCTGAAAAACGTGTATATACGCATTAGTCTAATTAGCTTTAGAATTCATCGGCGAAAGATGGGAAGGATGGGTGGATACGAGAGAGGGAGGGACGGGGGGGGGGGGGGTACGAATGCAAGTAATAAAATCCAAACAACGATTTTAGAAAAGCTAATTATCAATTGTTCTGCCTCTGCACTGTTTCGTTCGTGCAATTAAAAGCTGCATTATTATGCGTTAATGAAATTAAATCAGGGGTTAAACAAATTGAGAGAGAGAGAGAGAGAGAGAGAGAGAGAGAGAGAGAGAGAGAGAGAGAGAGAGAGTCTTTATTTCAGTGAATGATAGGATATGAAATGACTAATGAATTCTACAGTATTATCAGAAGCATGAAAACAGAAGTAGGCTTAATAATTCTAAATAAAGCAGAAAGCCATCTACCCAAGCAGTTAACCAATAATAATTTCAGGATGATGAAAACATGTTAACAGGATCACCAAAGTGATTAATAGTTATGTCGTCTTAGATTATTTTTACTATGGACTGCCTTGTGCTGTTGACCAGACACAAGTTCTATGCAATACTGCAGACCGAACAGAGGGAATCTTTAATGAAATGGTTTCATGAGCCCTAGTATGGACCCCTGAACATCGATCTAAGCTCAATTTAGATCATACAAACAATTTAATTTTAGATTTTATAGTCTAGGGAGCTCTATTGTCCAAGGTTCTTACTTCAAACTTCCGATAAATTCTCGAAAACAAACAAACACACACACAAACAGAGGGTAAAACATAACCTCCTTCCAACTTCGTTTGCGGAGGTATTAATGAAAAGAGTGATAGCATTATATTTTAGGAATTTATCGATTATAAAAATGGAGTAAACAATTATCTTTTACAAGTTATAGAATTAGTAAACAGTTAGGACCATGGTTCATAGCTTAAAATTAGTAGGCAAGCTATAGACAGTAATTAACAGATTAAGATTGCAGTGATTGGATCTGTTTCGTGTCCTGTTATCGATGCAAACCCTTCTCCCGGAGAATATCTACCAATATAGGAAACGCGAAAAGCTGACCTTGAAGGGTTACAGAAAACATGATAAACTGACACCATTCGCCACACTAATTTAATTACCCTAAATAGCCAGAGTGACATCTTGAATGCATTTCTTTTAACGCTTTTGGATATGCATCCTTCTACAAACCCTGAATCCGAAAAAAAAGTTAATATTTCTCTCTTCCGATGAGATTCACACTAAAGCAGTTTATTAAAACTGAGGTTACTTTGTTTGTTACACCAACCTCACTCTTAAAATCTAACACAGACTCGAATCCCACCTGAGAGAGAAATTACGAGTTTTTAAATTTTTTTCTCTTTCAGATTCAAGGCTTGAGAAGATAAGCCTCATTCCCTCAGTCAACAGCGGTTTCACGGGAACGTCCTTAGATCGTCCTTTCCTCTTCCTAATGAGGTGAGCATGCAAAGATAAACAATAGTGCGTCACACACCACGTACACAAGAAAAATTATGTCCTATAATACGGGAAGTCAATTTTCAAGATTTTAAAGATGTATCTTCTTTCCCTCTCATATTCTCATGCGGGACTATGACAATGGTACGATTTTTTGCTAATTATTACGGATACCCATTTTATATAAGATCCAAGGACGCCTCAAGTCTTCATTTCATCATCTAAACATTTACGCATTTTTATATCTACCACAAGAACGCAGAGCTCTCTCTCTCTCTCTCTCTCTCTCTCTCTCTCTCTCTCTCTCTCTCTCTCTCTCTCTCTCTCGTACATGTCACAAATTAATCTTTAACATTGTGCATAAAACCCTTCCATTTTGGTGAACTACAACAACGTATCAGAAATAAGAAAACAAATATGTTTTAAACTAAAGTAGTGAGATGTACAATTGTAATGGTATTTTATTTTGACAAAATAACATTCCCTGTTACGAAGCAGATATCAATACACATAAGCATAAAAGAATTTAATTCAAGGACACCCACAGCATAATATGAAGACGTGTGAAAAGAACTTCATGAAAGGAGGGAAACGAGGATAATTGCATATGTAATCTCGTAATGAGGAAAGTTATCTGCGAAAATGTTCGTCTAATCAAGAGCTGCATAATTCTAGGAAGTGGGATTCGAAATGTTTAAATTACGCCATTTCAAAGGATCAATTGTTTCTAATTAGGGGAAGCGCGAGAGGGATCTGAAAACTCGAAAGGTTTTTCGGGTGCATTTCGATAAGTTTCTTTTGTGATTAGGGAGTTCGCGATTTCCCTTTCTTTGATGTAATATTATTCTCTTGAAATGGATTTCAGGGAAAGGTTACTTCCTCCCTTCATCATATGAATTAACGTATATCTATTTCAACCCTTACATTAAATTCTTCCTGGTATGAACACATGCAATATTAAGGGCACAGTTTAAATGTTGATGTCATAACTTTAATGAAAAGAAATATCTATAATTTTTTCTTTGTGGAAACAATTTTGAACGTTATCATATAGAACAAAATGTCTGATTAAAAAACTGGGAACCAACTTATTGTAAAACAATGGACAGTGACAAGAGCATTATTATGTGAACCAATCAACTTCATCAACTTTGCAAACGGGGTGTGGCCGTTTGCCGAGGTCCTTGGCATTTTATCTTGTGCCTGGCTTGCCTTTTTCTTTAATCAATGTCGTTCAAAGAAATTAATGGTACATTTTTTTCGACCAACTTTCTATCTCAGGGAAGTCTGTAAGTCATTAAGTGTTGCCATGTCTACTTCTTTTGGCCGAGTCCACGGTTCAACTTGATTTCAGTATCTTTTTTGTAGCTCTGGGAACCTTTGGTCTCGATAAATATGTTGTAGGCCTAATCCAAGACCTATCTGTAGGTCTTGGCATAATCCCAAACTGGGATGACTGATGGCGACGAAGGTCTTTTTGCCAGAAATGTAAGTTAAGCCTATATTCCGACGTTTGTTTTAGTCAGTATAGAAAGATGAGCTGGGTGATCGTTCAACAAATCGCAAAGCAACATAGTGTAGACCCTTGGCGAATGTTTGAAGACATCAAAACCTACGCCTATATCCTCTCTCCTTTAGGATAGGACACTATTCTAATTCATCATCATAGTAGAAAAATATTCCGAGTATATCCTATGAACCAAAACGCAATAACATAAAGTGCGTTCACCGAGGGATCCGATCGCTAATTTCCTTCTCCAGTGACACCCCTGGAGTACATCGACTGAGCGATCCACTTGTCACAGTGTCATTCTGCCATTTGCTTTATGGCACCTCACGATTATGGGTGGGTGTTCCAAACTTGAGGGCAACTAATAGTTCCGGACAGAAAGGGATTTGTTTTCACAGTTTCACTAAAGACCCCAAAGTGCCCAAAGAATAGATTAATGCATGTAAAAGAAATGGTAGCATTAATGCTAAATGATGCCAGGATTTGTTCTCTCCATTTCTGGACAGATGATTACGAAAGAAATCTTCAACATAAACAGCTACCACAACTTTACCAGAGAAGTTATCACAGATTAAAAAAAACCTTAGTTCCCTCTTTAAATTTACCTGCTAAGAACGTAAAGTCAGGTATGGTTTAACGACTTCCTTTCAATCTCATTAGTGCAGTTTTTAGTGACATATCTTTGGTTGACAAGTAGAAGTAGCCTGGACTAAATTCTTAAAATGAAATAAAAAAAAATTACAATTGGCCAACCCTATGCAATATATGAAGAAATTATTGGACTAAAGTTATCCATTTTTTCTTTCATACTTTCTTTTTATGAATGTAAAGTTGTTCGAACATATTATTAGGCCTATACGTAGTGACCTATTTCTGAGAAGTCTTTCTGTGCAGACAATGATTAGGCCTATTTTCCTTATTTCCTAAAAACCTCATTAAGGGATATCATGGGGTCATAGCGTTGAATCTGGTAATAAAAGTATAGATCTATTGATTAGTCACGTAGTTTATGGAGGGTACGCTCCCCTTTCAAGGGGTGCCAATCGTAAAAAATATTTCCCAAAAATACACTAATCAAGACACGCTAATGAAATTTTCAGGCATTATTAGCACTATAATAAGGCATATCCTCTGTAAGTTTTATCATCCTACAGGGAAAATAAAGGATTTTATGAATAAAAATGTGAAAATCGGAGCTAGCGACTTAAAATTTGTTTGGTGACCAGTGAGAAACTAATGTCTTGAATTGAAATTCGCTCTGTAATTATGTTTGTTTATCCACCTGGAACAAGCAGACAAAGTTTTATCAAAATCGAACAGTAAATAAGCACACAGCAAAAAAAAAACGAGCATTAACTTTAGTGAAAGCCCGGCTGGTGATGGAGGGATACCTAGAAATAAATATTCACCAAAAATTAAAATTTCGATTTAGGGAAAAAACCTTCTGTGTTTTTCTAGGTATTATGTCACTTGATGGCCTAAAACATCTAAATATTATATTACTTAAGGCATAAGAGCAGGACAAGCAAAGAAATACACCCCTCTCCCGAAAAAGAAAAAACGAGAAATTACGATTTTTGTCTGATGACGAAAATATTGGATATAAAATCATAGTCTCCCCTGAACCCATTTTCTTTGATATCACTGATATGAGAAAACGACTTTGAACAGTTTTTAAGGGGTAAACTGAAAAAATTAGAAAATTATTAATGATATTTCGTATTTTTACTATTAACATAAGGGGGGCGTTGATGACCAGGGGGGGGGGGGGCATTATAGAGGCTGGAGATGAATTCTAAACATATCACAGCCTTCTGATAGGCAAAAGGAAGACTTTTAGCAAAGAAAAACAAATTGGGAAAATTCACCCTCTGATCGTGGAGGCAACCCTTATTAAATGGCTTTCGTTAGCCTAATCATGCAACAGCTTTTTATGCCTATGCGTAGTGACCTATTTCTGAGGAGGAAAGTGTTGTTTAGGCCCAGTCCTGAATTTTTAAATAATTTAAAGGAAAAGAAACAACTCTTAAAACCTTTTCATGGGAACAGTTGAAACCAGGTGTTGATGGGATTACGAAATTAGTTCATATTTTCGGGGAATTAAACATTTACGTTCCAGAGGAAATAATGAAGTTCTTTATCAGGTGCATAATACATTTTAGGGTGAAGATATTTTGGTGGTCCTATTATGGTGTGGGAATCAGTGTTGGGCGTTGCACAGACCTTCATGTGTTCCAGCGATTAATGACCAGATGAACCGGGATGACATTATCCTCCCTATTGTTCGTTCCTGTGCTGGTGCTGTGGGTCCTGATTTACTGCTAATGGAAGACACCGCACCAACCCAACAAGCAATACTGGTGAAGGACTGTCTGGATACAGAAGGAATCTGTCGTATGGATTAGCCAGCCTGTTCACCAGATCTCAATCCAAATAACACCTTTGGGACCAGCTCGGGAGAACCGTCCAGCAACGTTTTTCCCCTCCAAACAACGCCAGTGAGCTCAGAGCTGCCCTCACTGAGGAGTGGTAAAGACTGGACGAGGCGGCCATTAACCGTTTAATCCGGAGCATTCCAAGGCAATGTTGGGCTTATATTCAAGCCAGAGGTAGTCCCACACGATACTGAAATGGGCTAAATTAGAGTGTGATGTGTATGAACTCACTTTTCTCCATGTGAACATTTTCTTTTTAGGACAATTTCCTATGATCCCTGTTTGTTGTGGCTAAAATTGTAAATAAAACTGTATCTGGTCATTAAAATAGGGTTTAATTTCCAAACACATTAATAAATGGCAAAAACCACTGTACAAAAACCCAAATGAAAAAGATAGACCAATTTTGCAAATATACTTAACTCTTTTTTGTACTGTATATGAACTTTAAAATTACAAGCTTGTAGTTATTGAATTACAAAAGGACCTTACATTTACAAGCATAAAATGACATTAAATTTTCAAATTAACAGTTGAAACACACGAGGGCATAAAATTATAAATATACAAAGATGGATAATCATTATGAAAGGGGTAGATTTACCAGCACACGAGTCAATTTTTACATCAACAGAGCTGACCTACAAAGATATAAAAGGGTATGAGATAAGACAGGCCAATGAAGTGGGATCAGATACTTATTTGGCACTACTACTGCTACTGAGCTTAGGAAGGTGGTGGACTTGAAGAGGCACTGGCCTTACTATCTGGAAAGGCATAAGATGTAATAAAGTAGTTCCTTGTGTCTGACAAGAAGGCCACACAGCAGACTGTGCAGATTTATTGATTGCAGCGAATATCCTTATTGGAATAGTACGTGAATGTCAGCAATACTGCTACTTGCCATGAGACAGGTTGGTATTCTGACCACTCTTTAGCAATGGTATGGGCTCCCTCAAGCCCCCCACCTTCTTTTTCCCAGTAACAGCAGTAGTGACACTTGAGTACCTGATTCTACCCAATTGGCTAGTCATATTTCTTGTCCTTTTATATTTTTGTATCTTCATAATTTCAATGACCTTTTGCGTTTGCAACTGTTAGCTTGTAATTGTAAGGTCCTCTAGTAACCTACTTTTTATTTTACTTTAGGGCTGATATTCTGGTCCTATACAGCAAGGGAACCATAATCATGGTATCATGTTCGTTCAAAAGCATTCAACATTCAATATTTTGATGCCAATTTTGAATGTACCCGTTGAAATACTACCACTAGAGATTTATTGGGTCCTTTGATTGGCCACACAGTACTACATATGATCCCTCTCTCTGGTTAAGGCTCATATCATCTTTGCCTACACATACACAGAATGGTCTGGCCTATTCTTTAAACATTCTCCTCTTTCCTCAAACACTTGACAACACTGAAATTATCAAACAACTCTTCTTCTCTTAAGAGGTTAACTACTGCACTGTAATTTTTCAGTGACTACTCTCCTCTTAGTATGGGTAGAAAGACTCTTTAGCTATGGTAAGCAGCTCTTCTAGGAGTAGGACACTCCAAAATCAAAGCATTGTTCTCTAGCTTGCTTGCTTGCTGTAGATTATAGCCAACAGTTTTCGTTGGCACGTGCCATTCCCTTGGTCGGCCCGTAGGTAACTGTTTTGTTCTTTAGTCTTGGGTAGTGCCATAATCTCTGTACCATGGTCTTCACTGTCTTTGGTTAGAGATATCTTGCTCGAGGGTACACTCGGGCACACTATTCTAATTTGTTTCTCATCCTCCTTTTATTTTGAAGTTTTTATCCTCTTGTTATTTTCAAGTTTTTATAGTTTGTATATGAAAGATTTTTTTACTGTTATTATTATTCTTAAGCTTCTCTTGTAGTTTTTTTTTTTATTTCCTTTCCTCACTGGGCTAGTTTCTTTTCCAACTAGGGTTGTAATTTAGCAAGTAATAATAATAATAATAATAATGATAATAATAATAATAATAATAACAATAATAATAATAATTAAAATGCCATCATGGACAAGCTGAATTCCTTAACAAGTAGACTAAATAAAAACAGCACTAGGTATCACACATTTAAAATGCACCTGTCATTCAATCCACCTTTGTGCCTCAAATACAGCGAAGACACTTCCAAGAAAATGTGAGGATTTCATCAGATCAATATACTCTATTTTTTTCCTCATATCTCCAAATGGATGACAAAATTCGTAGAATTTTTGGAATTCTGTAATACACAACCTCATAGAAATCTTCAGAATAAATATATAACAGCTTGCAAGACCCATCTTTGCGTATGTATTTTCAGTTTTGAGATTTTTTACTGCCACATTTTACTAATTCCAATGGTCACCATTCATCTTCTGTACAATAGCTGCAGAATGTTGTGTTCCGACATTTTAAGAATTTAGTATATGCTCAGTAAATTTCCTGATAATCAGATTAATCTTATTGCTCCTGCTGATGAAAATAACTTCATTCCATTGACGCAAGTATTCTTATGTGCTAAAGCTCATAAATCAGTTCAAGACTCGAATATAGCTGCCAATGACACAATGATTGCTAATATTAAAAGGTGTCAAATGTTTATGGTTACAGACTGTGCTCAAAGAAAGGGGAGGTTTTCTTTATACTCCAAATTGTTGCCGTTATGCAGTTTATTATCTGTTGCAGAATGCCTAAGTAATGACGCCCTACTAAGTATGCCAACACTGTCAGGTTTAGTCATGGAGGTCCCACGAATCCATAATGGTGATGTCCAGAAATTAGATTACGAATGGTGACATATACCGAATTGATACATTCCATAACATATAAAAACGTCAAATAATGCGGAGGCATTTTTCATTTACCTTGCAAATGTGAAAAATGCATATGGCCAAGCAGCAGTTTAACTTCTGTCTAAATTTGTTCTAAATATACTTTCCTTACCCACGTCAATGAAGATGCAGAGAGAATATTTTCAAAGATGAATTAGAAAGTAGAAACACAAGCAGTCTTAGAAATTGTGTCAGAAACTATGAAGAGAGAGGGTGGTTGTGTGCAATTCGAACCAACTGCAAAGATGTTAAAGGTTGTACAAACAAGCCGGGAACAAAATGAGAACGTTGAAGACGAACAGGAAGATACGCCCTAGGATCAGTAGGCCTATTGCAAATGATTTTACCGTTGACATTAGTTTTTTTAATATGTAATAAGAGGGAAATATTATAAACATCTACAGCAAAATATTTTTTTCTTTTTTTATACAGTATATCTATTACATTATATTAGAAATTCATTCATTATATGTAGACAATTTATTATAATGCTCGGAATACTTATTAATATTGTGCAGAACCTGGTAACTTGCAAGGCTATAATTAAGAATGTTTTGAAAAAATCTAAGGTGCGTAATTGTTCTGTTTATTTTATGTCAAAAAAAATTATTTCGTTTTTATATTGTTGAATATATCGACATTTTACATAATATATTTTGTTAAAAAAAAAAATTCATCTTCGTAAGAGTGATGATTGTTAATGATGAAAATAACATTTATTCTCATCATGAGAATTGTCAGCTCCATTTCATATGCATGGGATGCGATTTAGAGCTGCTATAATTTTCTTCAGTTATCCCTAAAATGAAAGTTATGTTTACATAACCACCCGTTTTCTTTACCAGTCGGAATTCCTAGGCGGAACCAGTGGCAACTCTGCTGTACAGTAATCTGCAGTGGATTTGGTCAGAAAAAAAGCTAAATGTCAAACTAAGCATATGATATTTATGCAGGTTATTACATACATCAAAATATAAAAGAAGAATGTTATTCACCCAATTTATGCTTAGTAGTTGATCGTTTTGCGTTATAGAACTCACCTTTGACATTACCTTCATAGAATTTCCCCTCCTACTGCCATTAATGTCCCTCGGGCTCGACGATTGTCCGAAATATCTTATTCAAGGGATCAGACTAAGCAAACTCAAATAGGGAAAATGTCTCTATTTCTCGAACTTTGGTATTCGTGAAATTGTATTGGGAACTTTATTTCTCTCGAGACGTAAACATTTCAGAGGGGACACTGAATAAGATACAAACTTTACTTTGCTCTTACCCGACAATAAAAATACACAAGAAAGGAAAAATATATATGTAAATCGTTTTCTTTGTCAATGAACATGCTTTTT
>NC_090727.1:32514767-32517267 GCF_036898095.1 Palaemon carinicauda
TCGCTCTCATTTTCACCTTGTACGCCATACTTCCCAAAGCCACCTCCTACCTCTAGCATTTAAGTCACCAATGACAACTAAATAATTCCTTCTACCCAGTCCTTCTATACACCTAGTTAATTAATTCAAGAACTCATTCAGCTCTTCTTCACTTTTCTCACAACCTGGTCCATACACACTAACAAAAGCCCAACATTCCCTACACAACCTAATCCTTACTAACATTAACCTAGATGATATCTCCTTCCATTCCACTACTTTACCTGTCATCCATTCACTCAGCAATAAAGCCACACCCTCTCTTGTTCATTCCCTTTCAATCCCAGACACTCTACCAGTCACTTCACCCTCCTCTTTTATATTTGTCTCAAACAAAGCCAATATATCCATCCTTCTATTCCTAAACATACTTCCAATCTCACATCTTTTACTCTCTATCATACTACATCCACGCACATTCATATATATATATATATATATATATATATATATATATATATATATATATATATATATATATATATATATACATATATACTGTATATATATATATATATATATATATATATATATATATATATATATATATATATATATATATATATATATATAAAAGAATGTATGTATATCACCAGTTATGAATACTAAAATACTATTGCTAAAATATAGACGATATGAAACCAAATCCTACATAAATAAGAATGATTGATAAAACCTTGTTGCAGATTGAACATTTTAATCAGAAGACGCCGTTCACAAATTTTATTGTCCCTTGTTCTCAGAACAAGAATACGCATAAATAATCCATGTATGTTGCAGTTTAAAAAATCATGAGGCAAAAGAACGAAACACCTGAACTTTATCAAGTTTATCAAGCCTTAATACCGCGGGATTTATTCATAAAAGTAAGTTTTTCTCATGAAAATAGTGACTACAATTTGATCATCAAATACTATAATTTGTTTCAATCCACCCTTTCCTTATAGAGACACCTCACACCAGTTTAAAACTATATAGAAGTGACGGAATTCTTACGTATCTATATGACAAGACTACATCAGTTGGAACTTTAACACTCTGTGTACTTTTATAACGAAGAACATCAGACCAATAAGGCTTAGCTGTTGCATCACTATGTCATTTAACCCGAGAAATCAACAAAAGGTTATTCTTATTAACAGGAGAAATCAACTAAAGTTTATTCTTATTAACACAAGAAATCAACAAAAGGTTATTCTTATTGACACGAGAAATCAACTAAAGGTTATTCTTATTAACACGAGAAATCAACAAAAGGTTATTCTTATTAACACGAGAAATCAACTAAAGGTTATTCTTATGAACACGAGAAATCAACAAAAGGTTATTCTTATTGACACGAGAAATCAACAAAAGGTTATTATTATTAACACGAGAAATCAACTAAAGTTTATTCTTATTAACACGAGAAATCAACAAAAGTTTATTTTTATTAACACAAGAAATCAACAAAAGGTTATTCTTATTAAAAAGCGAAATGAACAAAAAGTTATCATTACGCCGAGAAGTCAACAAATCTTAGAAATCAACAAAAAGTTTTACTACTAAGCGAAGAAATAGAAAAAAAAAATATTAACCCGAAAAATAAACAAAAACTTATCAATTGTTCCGAACTAAGTGAGTGACCTTATATGAAATATATACATAAGAGAACTCCAATATACGCAAGTTGAATTTTACACATACGTAAACATACTAAATTGAAGCACGTTTGAATTCATGCACTTAGAAACTTGAATTAAAAGGTGCATACTATATAAGAATATATTTGAACTATGATTATGTAAATGTGAATTAAAATGTACGCTTAAAAAGTGAATTCGTGCACATTAATTCACATTCATTCTAATGTACGTAAACTAGATGAAACCCTTGAATACGTTTACATTCATGAATACAAAAACTAATTAAAAAGTACGTAAATTGTATAAAAAAATAACTTTGAATTCATGCATATGCAATTAAGTTCCAATGGACATCTGTAGTCATATGATATAGTACAAATCTGAATTCAGGTACACACTAGATTTCACGCGAATGCATACTTGAATTCCCACAAGACATAAGGCTGAATTCCCATACAGCTGAACATAAATCAAACACCAGTACAATATAAAGAATAAAATCGTTATAAGTCAAAACCTATAAAGTAAAAAACTCTGTGCCTTCATTTCAAACGTACAAATCTTTAAAATTAAATACACACACACAACGTTGGTATTCATGTTGTCAAGTGAAGCAGTATAAAAATCATTAATCAATATTAGAACTTACACAAAGCGAGCCGACTTCCTTACTCGTGATCCCTATATATATATATATATATATATATATATATATATATATATATATATATATATATATATATATATATATATATATATATATATATATATATATATATATATATATATGAGAGAGAGAGAGAGAGAGAGAGAGAGAGAGAGAGAGAGAGAGAGAG
>NC_090727.1:32522267-32542267 GCF_036898095.1 Palaemon carinicauda
CTGACCACCAAACCTAACTATCCCCCACACGCCACCGAAATGAAACTGCCATCCTTCACCAGCGGAGAAGCGCTCACCTGGTTCCAGCGTGTAAGTCCAATTTGCATCAAGGGCGTGACTCTCTTAAGCAGTAAAGCAGACTATGTCCTCATGGCGATTCCAAAGGAGACGTTCCCAGAAATCTTCGATTGGCTTTGCAAAAAAGGGGATATCCAAATAGTATATGAAGCCCTCAAAACATACCCCCTGGGGCAGTACTCACCATCACCAGCCAAGCTTTTTTCAGCTCTCTCGACAACTGTTGGGGACCAAAAGGCTTAGCTCGCCTCACGGAATTGACTAGTATCGCTCGCCTGCAACCTACCACAGATAGCTCTCCTCGTTATTATTATTATTATTATTATTATAAGTAGTAGTAGTAGTAGTAGTAGTAGTAGTAGTAGTAGTAGTAGTAGACAAGCTACAACCCTAGTTGGAAAAGCTAGATGCTATAAGCCTAAGGGCCCCAATAGGGAAAAATTGCGCAGTGAGGAAAGGATATAAGGAAATAAATAAATGAGAACAAATTAACAATAAATCATTCTAAAAACAGTAACAACGTCAAAACAGATATGTCATATATAAACTATAAAAAGACTTATGTCAAGCCTCTTCAACATAAAAATATTTGATGTAACTTGGAACTTTTGAAGTTCTACTGATTCAACTACCCGATTAGGAAGATCATCCCACAATTTGGTCACAGCTGGAATAAAACTTCTAGAATACTGTGTAGTATTGAGCCTCATGATGGAGAAGGCCTAGATATTAGAATTAACTGCCTGCCTAGTATTACAAACAGGATGGAATTCTCCAGGAAGATCTGAATGTAAAGGATGGTCAGAGTTATGAAAAATCTAATGCAACATGCATAATGAACTAATTGAACGATGGTGCCAAAGATCAATATCTAGATCAGGAATAAGAAATTTAATAGACCGTAAGTTTCTGTCCAACAAATTAAAATGAGAATCAGCAGCTGAAGACCAGACAGAAGAACAATACTCAAAACAAGGTAGAATGAAAGAATTAAAACACTTCTTCAGAATAGATTGATCACCAAAAATGTTGAAAGACTTTCTCAATAAGCCAATTTTTTGTACAATGGAGGAAAACACAGACCTATGTGTTTCTCAAAAGTAAATTTGTTGTCGAGAATCACTCCTAAAATTTTAACACTCATATAAAGTTAAAGAAACATTATCAATGCTGAGATCCGGATGTTGAGGAGCCACTGTCCTTGATCTACTTACAATCCTACATTGAGTTTTGTTAGGATTCAACTTCATACACAATAATTTGCACCATGCACTAATTTTAGCCAGATCTCTATTAAGGGATTCAGTAACCCCAGATCTACATTCAGGGGATGGAATTGATGCAAACAGAGTAGCATCATCTGTATATGCATATGCAACAAGCTTGTTTTCTAGGCAAAACCACAAGTCATGTGTATATAGCATGAAAAGTAATGGGCCATGAACACTACCCTGTGGAACACTAGATATCACATTCCTATACTCACTATGGTGCTCGTCAACAACAACTCTTTGAGATCTATTACTTAAAAATTCAATAATAATGCTAAAAAAAAAACCACCCACCCACTCCCAACTGTTTGAGTTTGAAAACAAGGGCCTCATGATTAACAGGGTCAAAGGCAGCACTAAAATCAAGGCCAATCATACGAACTTCCTGACCACAATCAAGGGATTTCTGTACAGCATTGGAGATTGTAAGAAGGGCATCACATGCTCCAAGGCCTTTACGCAAACCAAATTGCAAACTAGGGAATAGATGATTACCTTCAGCAAACCTATTAAGACGTTTTGCCAGAAGACGTTCAAAAACTTCAGATAATATGGAAGTTATGGATATTGAGCAGTAATCAGTTGGACTTGAGCTACCACAGGAGTAACATTACCAATTCTCCAACAAGTTCAAAAAGCTCCTCTCCTTGCTAACTTGCGCAAAATAACAGTAAATTTTGGAGCTAAGAAATCTGCAGTCTTTATAAAAAAACAAAGGTAAACTACCATTTGGGTCTACACCTCCATATGCATCAAGGTCCATCAACAGAGCTTTAATTTCAAAAGATCGAAAAGCTAAACTAGTTAGTTTAGCCTCAAGGAAAAAGAAATGAGGAAGTTCAAGTTTTTCATTACTCTGTTTACTGTCCAAAACATCAGCCAAAAGAGTGAATCTACGTCTTCTTGCCCTTTGGGAGGAGGAGGTCCTCCAAAAGCATCTTGGGGTAACTGACCATCTGGGTTTTTCGGTCCTCTTTTTATTGCACAAACTATAATTCTCTAGATGAACATTTTGCAAAATACTGATCAAGAGTTTGTTTTTGCCTCACTTTTATAGTTTCTGAAATTGAAATTACTTTATGCACCATCATTACAAAAATCACCTGCTCTGCTGGCTACTACCTCATTTGGACGGTTTTTTTTTTTTTGGTTTTTTGTTTTTCTTTTAACTGTTTGTCCATCTTCCTACTCTGAAGGTATCTTCTCTTTTGCTACCTCACAAGCCTCTTTGTAAACATGGTGAGAATTCCTCTGTTGTCAGTGCTGTGCTATGGTCCTCCATAGTATCTTCTTCATCAATTCTAAATCCATGGACTAGTGATTTTCAACCACAGGCTCCATTCAGGTTCAAAGACTTCAAAGTCCCTTTTTGCTGCTTAGTTTGGCCACAACTCCCTCCGAGCAGATTTCCTTGATCTGGAAGACATCGCCCCCCCCCCCTCCCTCCCAGCTTTATTAATGACGTTAGGAGCATGGTTCTTCCAAAACTCTTCAAATATTAATTGTGTATTAGCGGTGACCTCCAAGCATAATTAAAAAAAGGGCTTCAGTATTCGGTTTCTTAACTATTTAGAAATGATCTGCTGGTCCACAGGTTTGATAAAAGGAGTAGTATTGTGGGGCAGGAACTTATTTTGTCGTTGACTCCACTGTGTAATTGCACTTCGGTGTATTTTCTTCAAACTCTAATGGTTTTGCTATTGGGTTATACACAACATGATAACTAAGTTTGGTCACAATCGGTATAGTAGTTTCTGTGTAAAGTTACTCACGAACAAACAAACAAAGAAATAAATATTTAAACTAACAAACAGACGAGACAGACATGGGTGAACCCATATCCTTAGCGAAATCTTCGATTTTGCTGAAGGCAATTTGCAATTGCATTATTTGATTTAAACACTTTCAACAATTTCGAGAAATGTCTTTTAATTTTTCTTTGTTTTGGAATAATTAGAAGGCAGTAGTAATATCTTTATGATATCGACTTCGGTACACTGTCACGAAAAAAATCCAGTTTTTTTAAGACTAAAACAGGATGGAAAGGTACCCTATTAATTTTCTTCATGATTTTACTAGAACATCCCAGCATAACGCACCCAAAATAAACAAGAAACAATAGGGTCTCGTATTCTGTAGCTCTACTAGTCAGTTGGCAGGAGAATTATTTTTAGGTTATAAAAATAAACATCATGCGACTCCTGAGGCGAATAAGCGACCACCTGAGTTTTAAAGAATTATATGAGTGATGTTGACATCGCGGCCCATTTTGTGTCAGAGAGAGAGAGAGAGAGAGAGAGAGAGAGAGAGAGAGAGAGAGAGAGAGAGAGAGAGAGAGAGAGAGAGAGAGAGAGAGAATAATGCAATCCTTTCCGATACTTTTATTCTGAGGAATATATAGACGTCCGATACAGAGGCTGGTTAAGAGAATTTCTACTGCAGTAAAAAAGGTTTCACAATGAAAAGAATTAACCATTATTACTTTGAAAGTACCATTTATATTTCAACAGGTGAATTGTGAATTAACCCTTTGGGCAAAAAACTAACACACTATCTATTTTATATACCTATAGGGCAGGATAAAGGGCATTGCAGCGAGACCCTCTTAACACACTACACCTTGAGTATAATCAATATTGCTATCATCATTATCATTATAGTTGTTGTTGTTATGAACCATAACTATAAAAAAACAGATTCTACAACCCAACAGGGAAAGCAGCTAAGTGTCGAATAGAAATGGAGAGGTAAAGAATAAACCATAAAAGAGAAATACAAAAAAAGAATACATCAAGATAAATAACATGGTTAAACCTATGAGCAACGTAATAACTATGAAATTGTTGCTTTAAACTGGGGTTTCAATTTAAAAAAGTACAAAAAGAAAAAAAAATCATTCACATAGAATAAAATCGCTGCCGATTCCGCTTTTCTTGGGAGCGCTTGCTCAGTCCAAAGTTACCCATCCCTGAGCGTCAAACAATCCCCAATAAATTTCCGTATGCATTCTGCATACTGTTGCATATATCGAAGATTCATTGCAGGAACGTTACTCTCTTACGACTAGCAAGACATGGGATGAAGATTTATTTCCAGATTCAAATACTGGACTGGGTCCCAATGGAAGAACAAAGGAGAAAATAAAAGTAACAATAAAATTCGTTTATAGGACAGGATTGCGCAAACATCCACATGCGAAAAGAATAAATGGTTATTTGCTTGCTAAGCAAATTCACAGAAAGTCCATGTATTAATTCTTGTACTCGAGGAAACAAATTAACTAGAATTTACTATTTAAGCAGTTTAGCCAATTCGTTGTTAAATTTAAGCAAAACGTACAGATGACCTACTGGTGAATGGGGGTAAAACAGCAGTAATGGAAGGCATTCGGTCAGCGAGTTTCTTTTCTGATTGCATGAAAGGACAGACGGGACAGATTAGCGTATTCCCCCAATATCAAAATATTAAAAAAGTCACACCAAAACAGAAATATTAGGAAATCAAGAAAACGAAGTTCATACAACATCAGATGGGTGAGGGCGGGTGGCACAACCGCTATGGTTTGCTCTTGGCCTGTCCCCACCAGTCCAAACTATAGTAGCTGTTGGGTATCAGCATTGCCTAACAATAAAAGAGGGGGAATAAGACCAACAAGTTCATCACCAAAAAAGACGTGCTGGAAACAAGAATAAAACAATCTACCGGCCTCTCCCCCTATAGTAGGTAGTAGGTTGGCCAGGGCACCAGCCGCCCGTTGAGATACTACCGCTAGAGAGTTACGGGGTCCTTTGACTGGTCAGACAGTACTACATTGGATCCTTCTCTCTGGTTACAGTTCTTTCCCTTTGCCTACACATACACCGAATAGTCTGGCTTATTCTTTACAGATTCTCCTCTGTCCTCATACACCTGACAACACTACCAACAATTCTTCTTCGCCCAAGGGGTTCACTACTGCACTGCAATTGTTCAGTGGTTACTTTCCTCTTTGTAATAGAAGAGACTCTTTAGCTATGGTAAGCAGCTCTTCTAGGAGAAGGACACTCCAAAATCAAACCATTCTTCTCTAGGCTTGGATAGTGCCATAGCCTCTGTACCATGGTCTTCCACTGTCTTGGGTTAGAGTTCTCTTGCTTGAGGGTACACTCGGGCACACTATTATATCTAATTTCTCTTCCTGTTCTTTTGTTAAAGTTTTTATAGTTTATATAGGAAATATTTATTTTAATGTTGTTACTGTTCTTAATATTTTATTTTTCCTTGTTTCCTTTCCTCACTGGGCTATTTTCCCTGTTGGAGCCCCCTTGGCTTATAGCATCTTGCTTTTCCAACTAGGGTTGTAGCTTAGCAAATAATAATAATAATAATAATAATAATAATAATAATAATAATAATAATAATAATAATAGAGGAACATGGCAAAAAATACGTTACATGTGTATGTATTTTGTTGGACACAGGAATTCCTGGGACACTTTGCACTGTGGATGTACTGTACACCCTGTCACACCCTTACTGCGTGTTGGGTAGTGTGGGGAGATGGCCGAGATGGTGGTAGGAGCTAAACTTATGAAAACACAGCGCAGTAAGGGTGTGACAGGGTGCACTTTCTTAGAACGAGGTGTGCCAAGAATTCCTGTGTCCAATTGTACGTATGTATGTATGCCAACATATGATGTATTTGGATACTTTGTTGATCTAAATAACTACAGTAATTTATGTACATCTAAGTGTAATATAAATAAACATCGATATCCAAATCAGAAGGAATAAAGTTGCGATGAGGTTGCAATCCAGCATAACTACTTCCACAAAAGCAAACATTAGTGTCACTGATCATTTCAAATCCGATTCGCAACCACGACGTAAAATTATGAAAAAATAAGTCAATAAAAACAATCATTATTCGAACCCAATTTTAATGGATGCTAATCGGAGAATGGACTCGCAAACTATTATAGTCGGTTGAATTGTTGAACGGACGCAAACATCCCGATGCGACATACTTGAAATGGGGATTTCCAATAGTGATGATAATGTCATAATGTGGAGAATGACAATATATCGTAATTTAGAAACTAACAACAGGAAGATCTTACGTTGCTTGGGGTGGCATTCAGGTTGGAGATTATATTACCACAATCTTACATATGTATACAAGTGGGTATATATATATATATATATATATATATATATATATATATATATATATATATATATATATATATATATATATATACACATACATACATACATATATATATATATATATATATATATATATATATATATATATATATATATATATATATATATATATATATATATATAATTTACGCGTGTTTATGGTTGCCCCAAAATACCGAATAAATATATGTAGAAATTTACAGTGTAACATTTCGGATATAGCCGTTTCCTTCAACGGTACTACCAACCTATATAGGCCTATGCACATAGGTGGGTATATATATAAATTTACAATTCTATATACATATTTATAATCGTGTGTATATATATATATATATATATATATATATATATATATATATATATATATATATATATATATATATATATATATATATGTACATACACATACACACACACACACACACATATATATATATATATATATATATATATATATATATATATATATATATATATATATATATATATATATATATATATATATAATTTTCCAGGTATATAATTCACTGTTCAAGCTAACTAAAGTTCACTTGAATAAAATGGAAGTGAATAAAGCATTTTGACTGTACCGAAATAGAAGTGTGAAATGTATATAACATTTCATGCACACAAGAGAATATGAAAGGACTAAGTACACACGCAGGAAAGTGTTCCTGCATTACGCAACGCCTATTAGAAGGATCAGAAACATGATCACTACAATTAGTCCGGCAGTAGAAGCATAAGAGACAAGCAGCTAAATGTATCGCTTTCAAAGCATGAAACCTCATTGGTGCTATTATTATTATTATTATTATTATTATTATTATTATTATTATTATTATTATTATTATTTGCTAAGCTACAATCTTAGTTGGAAAAGCAGAGTGCTATAAGCCCAGGGACTCCAACAGGGAAAATAGCCCAGTGCGAAAAGGAAACAAGGAAAAATTAAATATTTTAAGAACAGTAACAACATTAAAATAAACTTCTATAAAAACTATAAAAAAAAACTAACAAAACAAGAGGAACAGAAATAAGACATTAGTGTACCCGAGTGTACCCTTAAGCAAGAGAATTCTAACCCAAGGCAGTGGAAGACCATGGTACAGAGGCTATAGCATTATCCAAGACTAGAGAACAATGGTTTGATTTTGGAGTGTCCTTCTCCTAGAAGAGCTGCTTACCATAGCTAAAGAGTCTATTACCCTCATTAGCAATGACGTGAGCATATCCATCCCAATAATACTTGTTCATAAAACCCGGTCAGATACATCCTGTCATTGGAGATCATTTATGAAAAAAATACAGAGAATTTTAAAGGCTTAATGTTATTCAGGACTACATAAAAAGCTTTTATAAATGGATAGTTCTCGGAGGCATTGTTAGTAGTACTAATATAAGGCATAGTTTTGAAATGTATATCAACAGTAAAATGTTAAGCATGATCATTAATACCGAATTATGTCTATCAGAGCTTACCATTTTATTTATTACAGACAAATTCTAATATATTTATCCCAGATACTCTCTACAGATGACTTCATCTGAAAACCTGATTTATTTAGAAGAAATTCAGATCATACACCAGAATTATTCTTTGATCCTATCAAATATCTTAAATGATATATACTGTAATTAGTCGGTTCTTGGCAGTAACTTCCATGGCCTATAACAGCTTACAGGCTCTCTCTCTCTCTCTCTCTCTCTCTCTCTCTCTCTCTCTCTCTCTCTCTCTCTCTCTCTCCATTAAGACTTGAGCAATGAAAATCATGGAAAGAGCAATGACAATGATCTACAACTTCCTCAAAGTGTATAGGAACTTTTTGGATCACGACCCGGAATGATTTATGACAAAAGGGCAAGTCTAGAAATGACGTATTCTCTCTCGTCTATTTTTTTCTTTATTCCAAGGGCGTATATAATTCTCTCTCGTCTATTTTTTTCTTTATTCCAAGAGCGTATATAAGGTGTTACAGGGTGTAGTGTAGGCAGAGGATTACACATGGCAAGGCTGACTCTTCATAAATAAAACATTAAATCTTTAAAACTTAATTCTTTCATATTTTTTGAGGCATATCATTCTACAAAGAACGCCTCTACCGGCCGAACAAAACTCATCAAAAATTCTTGCTAGGTTTGCTGAGGAATTAAATCATATCAACGGAAAACACAGGGTTCTAAATGAGAGATTTGTTAAAAAAGGTATTGCTTTTTAATATTAAGATCACTTAGAAAGAGGTTACAAATAAATACTAATTTTCATATATATGTTTTTGTATTTCACCGAATTGAACTTTACGACATAACTCTTAGTAGGTTTCGTATTTTCCCTACACACACACGCGCGCGCATATATATATATATATATATATATATATATATATATATATATATATATATATATATATATATATATATATATATATATATATATATATATATATATTCTCTCTCTCTCTCTCTCTCTCTCTCTCTCTCTCTCTCTCTCTTTCTGTTCTAAGGCAACCTTGTAACATCCATTAACGAGAAACCTGATTCCGGGGCTACTGAGAGCTCAGTATATCTGAAATCATGTGTTATTCACCTCCAATGTAGACGATTATTTCCTCTCTGCTGATCACAGCGAAAGGCTGAGAATGTGTTTTAGATTTCTCTTACCCAAGACTGATATATTGGGAGGATGGAAGGGATTAGGGGGGGGGGGGCCGGTGCACTGTTGCTGAATGAGAATGAAGCTATTTGATACTTCCAGTTGCTGGTGACTTCTAGGCTCGCTTCCTTTCTTGGAATTCTAAATGGTTAAGGTGCTAATGCAACCTGTTTGTGAGTAACAGTAGCCGTCTAAAATTATTTGTACAGACTCAAATACTTATATGCATGTAATTATATATTAAAAGTCACAATAAAAACAATCAATACTAGAGGGGCACGCAGTAGTGTAAACATCCGCCACGACAGCTTATTTCTCGACCTTGACCTTAACCTTCGACCTTAGCATGTATTGATTGGCGTGGGTTTTCATTCATTCAAATATGAACTAAGTTTGAAGTTTCTGTGACAACGATGACCAAACTTATGGCTGACTACGTGAATTGGACATTTTGCTTGATCCTGACCCCCACATTTGACATTGACCTTCCCAAATTTAATCATTTTCAGCTTTTTACATAATGGTTAATCCATTACTCGACGATTGATATTGTTGCCAGGAAGCTGTTCACAACCAATTAAACACACAGGGATACAAGCAGGGGGTAAAACATAACTTCCTTCTTACTTCGTTGGCGGGGGTAAAAATATAACAAAAAATACACGGTCGTTGTCAATTTACCCTCAATACCTGGTGTAACCGAGGAACTTAGTGTTTTCGATTCCAGTTTCCGAGATCCGAGGTTCATTCCTGGGGGAGTAGCCTATGCATGGCATTTAAATAGAAATAAGGTTAACTTTTTCTTTAAAGAAAACAAGCGATACGTCCCTTCACGAGGGAGGGAGGCATAGTTACTTTACACCCTTTGAATAATCTATCTTTGTATATTTTCTCATGTTTATTCATATAATTCTATCAGCCCAGGAAGTAATAGTTGTTGGATGGCGAAGAGGTCAAGACAACCAAATTCAGGAAAATTTAATTTTGTTCCGTTTCAATCTTCGTGACCTAGAATATACATATGCATATATATATATATATATATATATATATATATATATATATATATATATATATATATATGTGTGTGTGTGTGTGTGTGTGTGTGCGTGCGTGCGTGCGTGCGTGCGTGCGTGTGTGTGTGTGTGTGTGTGTGTGTGTGTGTGTATAATGCATACAGAGAGATATGCAAATAAAAGATAAAAGCAACCCACTAATCATTTAGCCTAAATTATGGAAACTCGAATGAAACAAGTTAATAAGCTAGATACAAGAAAAAATCTAAATCTTAACATTATTCGCACTAAGACCTGAAAGCAAAAGATAGAGACAGAGACGGCGAAGGAGATAAGGAAACCAACATGACAATCGAGTCTTCCCAATCAGCACCAAACCACTGAACAGATGGAATCGCATTCTCTGGAGAAGACGATTCATCTCCATCAATACAAGGGATGCTACGTATTCGAACATTTTTCTCCTCTGTCTCCTCTTCCTATTCTTCTTTATACCTCTTCTGATTCTCTCACCAATATCTCATTTTCATTTGATTACTGCTGTTACTTTCCATTCCAGCTCATTCTCCCTATTTCTTATTTTCTGTTTTTTTTCTTCTTATATCTGTGTTATTTTTCCTGCTCTTTATCCTCCCTTTTCCTAATAATTATTGTCCTTCTAACCTTTCTATCTATGGCTCTTCCTCCCCTTACTTTTTTTTTTGGCTTTCCTCTCTTTCTATAATACCTCCCAATCTTCCTATTATTATTCATCTTCCCAAACTCTTCCTCCTTCTCTCCTAATTATTTTCTTTCAACTACTATACCCCCTCATAATTTATCATGCCCTTTCCTCCCACTCCTATTTTTCTTCCTTCTATCCCTGTCATTTCTAAAGTTTTTCCCTCTTCCTTCACCTCCCATCCCGCTCTTTCCATGGTCGTCTATGTTTCTTCCATGTCCTCCTCCTGCTCAAAATCATCAATTGATAACTAAATAGAGTTGACTTTTTGAGGGGGAGTCTACCGGTCCTAAAAATATTGGTTAGGAAATACTCAGGCCATATGCAAACACTTAAAGGGACTTCAAATAGGATAAATCCCTTGCATATACACAACGCGTGTTTGTGGCTATCTGGGAGGGGAAACATCTGATGCCACCGAATTCCCATTATCTTTGTCCGACCAAATTCCCTTTATTTTGTAAAGAAAGTTTATTTCTGAGGATTTTTAAGGAGGATTAAAATATCTATTAATGATTCTATAGTCATCATACTTTATGCCATGTGGTATTACTGAAAAATCACGATATCTTACAATTTCGAAGTTATAACTATCAATAACCATGTACATGAAATATTCTTAATTCCTGTAATATAAAATACAAAGCAAAGTTGATAAAAAACAAAATTAACATACTAATAAATAAAAACCCAATATGTTAAAATACTATTTATCTCCTTTCCATTAAACCTACACTTTGATAAACTAACCACAATACTGAACAATTAAAGGGCAAAAAAACATATCCTACAATTTGAAGCTAATCCATCGATATCTGAGATTGTGTTGTGAGAAAGGAAGGGATTGATTAACTGATGAATATATTGTTTTAGGAACAGTCAACAGAATCCTGAATGAGCATTATGTTTGGGTTTATTAAAACAGGAATACTATACAGAGTAGTATTGATTTTTTAAGTAATAGATCTCAAAGAGTTGTTGATGGGCACCATAGTGAGTATAGGAATGTGATGTCTAGTGGTCCACAGGGCAGTGTTCTTGGCCCATTACATTTCATACTATATACATATGACATGTGGTTTGACCTAGAAAATAAGCTTGTTGCGTATGCAGATGATGCTACTCTCTTTGCATCAATTCCATCCCCTGAATGTAGATCTGGGGTTACTGAATCCCTTAATAGAGATCTAGCTAGAATTAGTGCATGGTGCAAATTATGGGGTATGAAGTTGAATCCTAACATAACTCAAAGTATGATCATAAGTAGGTCAAGAACAGTGGCTCCTCAACATCCGGATCTCAGTATCAATAATGTTTCTTTAACTTAGCATTTAATAATAATAATAATAATAATAATAATAATAATAATAATAATAATAATAATAATAATAATAATAATAATAATAATAACTTTGTATGGCTCTTTTAAAATTTTAGGTGTGATTCTCGACAGCAAATTTACTTTTGAGAAACACATTAGGTCTGTGTCTTCTTCCATTGCACAAAAAAATGGCTTATTGAGAAAGTCTTTCAAGATTTTCGGTGATCAATCTATTCTGAGAAGTGTTTTAATTCTTTCATTCTACCTTGTTTTGAGTATTGTTCTTCTGTCTGGTTTTCAGGTGCTGATTCTCTTCTTAATTTGTTGGACAGAAACTTACGGTCTATTAAATTTCTTATTCCTGATCTAGATATTAATCTTTGGCACCGTAGTTCAATTAGTTCATTATGCATGTTGCATAAGATTTTTCATTTCTCTGACCATCCATTACATTCAGATCTTCCTGGACAATTCTATCCTGTTCGTAATACTAGGCAGGCAGTTAATTCTAATAGCCAGGCCTTCTCCATCATGGGGCTCAATACTGCACAGTATTTTAGAAGTTTTATTCCAGCTGTGACCAAGTTGTGGAATGATCTTCCTAATCGGGTGGTTGAATCAGTAGAACTTCAAAAGTTCAAAGTTGCGGCAAATGTTTTTGTTGAACAGGCTGACATGAGTCTTTTTATAGTTTATATATGAAATATCTGTTTTGACGTTGTTACTGATTTTAGAATGATTTATTGTTAATTTGTTCTCATCATTTATTTATTTCCTTATTTCCTTTCCTCACTGGGCTATTTTTCCCTATTGGAGCCCTTAGGCTTAAAGCATCTTGCTTTTCCAACTAGGGTGTAGCTTGGCCAGTAATAATAATAATAATAATAATAATAATAATAAAAGATTGGATACCAACAGATCATTCAACTTTAATACGGAATGGCCCTAATGAAAGAATGTCAGTGAACATAAGTTCATATACTGTACCAATCTGTCCTTGTAAGAAATAATCAAGTCAATAAATCACACACGCACGCACACACACATATAACACACACACACACACACACACACACACACATATATATATATATATGTATATACATGTACATATATACACACACCATATATTGTATGTGTATATATATATATATATATATATATATATATATATATATATATATATATATACATATATATACAGTATATATATACTGTATATATATATATATATATATATATATATATATATATATATATATATATATATATATATATATCCATATAAATATATAAACACTATATATTGTATGCGTGAGTGTGTGTGTGTGTGTATGTATATGTATATATATATATATATATATATATATATATATATATATATATATATATATATATATACATATATCCGAGAGAAAAGGAATGAATCCCGCCAAAATGGAAAACAAGGGAAATCCAGTCAAACAAGTAGCATTACCAGATGTCCCTAAATCTGTGTCGTTTGTCTTAATGCTGGACTCCAATTCAAGATCACAAAACTTCGCAAAAGCGTCCGCGGTGTTATGTCCAAACTGATGCTAAAACACATCCTGTTTGTTCTGAACATTAATGGCTCTTTTGTTTGGACACATGAGCACATCTGAATGAAAGCCATGATTGCAATGCCAATGGAAGTTTGTATTGGGGATTCACTCATTTCACGATAGGTTATAAAGGCAGCAATGTCTCGCATATACAGTTATAGTCTGCCTGTCTCTTTACATATGGTAGTGATACTGATAATATCTATTTTCTTTTTCCATACCTTCCTCACTCTAAGACTTTTTGTTTTTCAAATCTTTATCATAGAATTCTACCTGCTTGACGGTCTAATGTACTATAGCCACCCTTGGAATAATGACTGAACATTAAATATTCGAAATATTCAATTCAAAGTATTTGTAGAGCCAAGTTTCTTTTAATTTAATAGATTGGTTTATGATATAGAAAAATTTATATAAAAAATTAAAAAAACCTAGAAATTACAATGGTTGAGAAAGTTTCTTTAGTTCATCTGGAAAGCCATTGTGAGTAAACGTACCACTAGCAAATAACTGAATCAAGAGCCAAATTTCTTTACAAATTATGAAATGAAAATTCTTACAAATTACTCTATCATATCTTTATCTGTATCACCTTCTCTGCTAAGAAAGGGAACATGAAGAATTAAGAAAAAAATCTTCCCTACAATAAACTAAAATCATATTGATTTTGGCTATATAATTTTGCACCAATTCCTTGATTACATGTTTTCGTGGAATTACAGAAGTATAAACTAGAATTAAGATTCCAAACTCCAAAAGTAAAATATTATACTTTCATATATACTCCCTTGTCTCTCCTTGTAAAGAAAATAAAAATGTATTCATAAGACAATTCTTAATATCTTCCTAAAGAAAACGACCGAAGGAGAAAACATAATTTTAATTTAATTACATTAATAATTTACGATAACGACTAACATTGAAAGCATTTATTTTTTCCCGTGAACGGCATTACGCAATGAAAATTTTCATAACCAAACGATAACATAACACAGAGTGAGTATATAAACCTTATGAACATCGCCAAAAAAACATTTATAGCCATACATTTCTTTCTACAAAAGTAATACAAAAACTAAAATATCAAAATTCCTTTCAATTTATACAAGGTCACTAAAGAGAGAGAAACAAACATTCGAAAGTTTTCGTCGAACCGATAAACTAAAATAACACAATGGATAGACAATACTTATGAATGATCAAAGACAGTTATGCTGGACAATCATAGCTATTTATTACATTGTAAATTGTGGACCTTTGCTAGGCATTGCTTGAGGACCTTCATTTTTCTTTCTTTACTTTAGGAAAGATATTGAAGGTGCTTTTTTTATCATTATTAAATTCACTTTTGTTTTCCAATGGATTCCGTAAAGAAAAAAAAAGTTAGTTATTACAATTATTCTGTTTTTCAAGACATTAATATTGAATTCTTATTATCTATGAGTCAGATAATTAGGAGTCTGATTCCATATAATCAGATCTGCTGTCATATGTAACTTTTCGGATAGAAAACTACCCTAATTAGTTAACTTCACATCATAATGTTATCTAAAACAAGAACTGTTCAGGATATTTTATATATTTGAAAAGTAAAGTTTCAACTTTCAAGTTATTATAAACCAAAGAACAAATTATGGCAGAAAACACGTCTCTCTGAATTTTCTTTTCGTGAAAAAGGCTTATGAAACGGATAACCCAATGTGCCTTGCTACTCCAGGAGCCGTGGCTTCCAGGGAAAGTGAAGGGCAAGAAGAGAGAGCTTGCTTGACAATGAAGGAGGCGCCAGACTTATCTCTTAAGAGATTAATTCAAGGGGCACAGAAGCAGGAATGGAATGTCAGTTTCCATGTAATAAAGGATATAAGAGGAGATGGCCCTCCAAATATTACAAGTCCGGCCGAGAGGTAATTCTCTCTCCTTACGTGCTTGGAAACAGCAAAAGGTATTACTGGTAGAAATCGCACTAAAATCCCCATTGCGGTGGAGAGACACATCTAGAATCGAGGTAAGGTAACGAAGTTCCTTTGATCCTACCGAGGAGGAGGGGGAATTAGAAAGACTATGCATCCTGAATAAGACAGAGCAATGTTGTACGCATAGGAAAACTAAGCCAACATTAACCTGTCGTTAGTGTACTGATGAAAATACTTATCTACAAACAGTACAAGATTAACTTCCCACCTAAAAGCGATAGACAAGATTTAGCAATCTCTATATCTTACCTTTTCAGTTATCATCTGGGATTTATGTCCGTCACTAGGAACGCATCATCATCCATGTTACGACGATGTCAATGCCACTATTTGTTCTCTTGAAATATTCTATTAATAGTGAAACTATTCATGAATACGCTTTTCCCACTCATACTGCTTCATTACTTGAGAGAGAGAGAGAGAGAGAGAGAGAGAGAGAGAGAGAGAGAGAGAGAGAGAGAGAGAGAGAGAGAGAGAGAGAGAGATAATTTTCTTTTGGAATGAAAGCAGAGAAATGGCATGTGGACTCTCATTTAGATATTCTATAAGAGAGCTCATTAACATTGTACGTATCGTTAACATTTAAAGAATCTTTACTGTAGAATTACATCTTTTAACAAGGGGCATTCATCATTTACCTTGAGGGCAAAGTGGTTAACATTTTATGTGTTACCCAATATCAAGAAAGAAATGCCCCAATGAATTTCACCGAGCATTTCCTGTTCGACAAAACATTATCAAACCATTGTCATAAAACACTACACAGGAGGAAAAAAATGCCACTGAAACACGAAAGGGCCTCCCCAGCAGAAAAATAGAACGGCCATAGAAATTGTACTTTTATTTTTGGTGTCAGACAAATATTATCTAGCAGGAAAAAATGTAGAAGTGGACGTATTTTCATACGAACACACTTGCGCGCTAATACCGATATCCAGGTACACACATATACAGCCTAATACATATTGTAATGATCTTACCACACGATGAAATACCCCTTTTCACACAGGCGAAACTGAAAAGGAAACCAAATTGGAAAATAAAAACATATTTTCGTAAGATCCCACCACATTCCTCTAAAAAATCGGAGGTTCCAATCTACTCTCCAGAGGGGAACCCTTGGGAAATTAGTTACTGGCCCACATCTATTCACTTCAACATTTCCCCCCCTCTCTCTCTCTCTCTCTCTCTCTCTCTCCTCTCTCTCTCTCTCTCTCTCTCTCTCTCTCTCTCTCTCTCTGTTTGTGTTGATAAAAATAGGGAATGGAGAAAACATAATACCTACATTTTCTTATTTTCACATATCGGTCTTCTATGCATTTAAACGCAATATATTCTCTTCACTTTCCCTCCGTTATTCATACATTAAGACGTCGGTTGCCTGATGCGCCCTCCTCAATGCTTTCTACGAGTATTAAAGGCATCCTCTTCCACCAAGCCTCTTCTCTCCATATCATCTTTCACCTTTTCTCGCCATCTACTACTCTGCCTCTCCCTCTTGATCTCTTCCCCTTACAGGTTCCTCCCAAGCCCTCCCCACCATCCATCCCTAACACGTGCCCACCCTATCTCAGTTGTGACACTCATCATCTCTGTAATCTTTAGTACACCAGCTATTCTTCTTATTTCAGCATTTTCTCATAATCCACATTAGCATTCTCATCTCTGTTCTCTCAAGCTTTGCTTCATCTTTTCATCTTAAAAGCCCAAGTTTCTAATCTATACAATATAATCTATTGGCCGACAACCGGTGAAAAGCAAATAGGTCGAGAGTTCGTATATTGAACTGAAAAATGGTTGACCTCAGCCCATGAAGTCATCCAGATCTATCTTTATTTAACCAATAAAAGATATAAAGTTTAAAGCTGGACTTAAAAGACTAGGAATGGTCGTTTTAAGTTGAAAGAGGAAATGAAAACCTGAAGCTTCATATGCATTCTACAAATAGTAGTTAAAATATTCACGGATGTCCACATACATTTTTTCCATAATGATCTAGCTGATATTTTGATAAAAAAAACATAACATCAATTCTCTAAAACCATACTTATGAACTGTATCTTTTATTAAAGCGAAGTTTCAAAATACTTCGTCCAGGGAACCTAGTCTCATTAGAAATTAAAGGAATGTAACAGTTGCCAGTTAGTGACTTTCGAATGGAAATCACGGAGTTCAGGTAATATGAGTTTTGCTGTATATTGTACACAACGACAATTTAATAATATTAACCTCTTACAAAAAGGCACTTGGAGAAATATTGCACATTTACTTATTCGAAAAATGTTTTAGTTTAGCCTTGTTAAAAAAAAAAAGATTGGATGCCAATGTCGCAAATTATCCATTTACAAAATATTTTTTAGCACTTTTTCCCGCCTGAATAAGAAACGTAGAAATATATAAAAAGATATTTCATGACTTGGTTGAGATGTTGGAATAAATCACAATATCGTAGTAAAAAATGACCAATAATGAACGCCTTTGATTGTCTAGAAATTAATACAAATGTAAGCCGATAAATAAACACAAGTATTATATCACCTTATCTATCAAATAAGTGAATCAATTTGTAAAATAAAAACTTTCACTGAATAGTTACATCGAGATAGGCTAATTTTTCACATAAACTCAAGTCAGTAATTTCTAAAGATCATTTAGGTTTTTAATTTCCTAAAAAGATTATGCGATAAACAGAGTAGCCTACTAATCTGCTTCATTCCCACCGAGAAAATTACTTCAATATAGAATTAAATAAAAAAAACTAAATTCCTCATTGGTCAACTAACGAGTTTTAGAGCAGTTGAATGTAGTGAGCAATCTTGGCAATTACCCTTCTTGGATGCTAACACACACACACAAAAAAAACAATTACGATACACACTGAAAATAAATGAATCTCCTCTGTGATGTTCAAGGAGCAAAGGCTTGTGGCAATTTAATCAAGGGCAACAACAATATCAACAAACACAATAAAACGAGCTTAATACATTAGCTACTCTACTATGAGATTCAGGGCCTCTGTAACACGGTTTTTTGGACTTTGCTCCTTATCAAAGCATCGGGTGTAGCTGAAAGTTGACATATGTATATTTTACAACCACACACAAATTTTGTCAGCATTATCAATAACCTAAACCCGATGGTTTTAATTTTTATAGAGTAAAAATGATCCAGCCGACGCCATGGCCAGTGATACCGAGCCAAGAGTCGAAAACATTCATTACGTAAGCAATGTAAACACCTTTGGACAAAATTTTGCCCCGCCCATCCACCAGACACCCATTCACCTTCTTCCATCTGCTCTGAAACCCATAACAGTCAAGAATGGCTAACAGGATTTGGAATTGCCCCCGTGATTGCAAACCTGCATTTGTCTTACGACTTGCAACTTTATACAGTCATGAGAAAGCCCTTGGCCATATCTATTATAGCCTGAATAGGTAATTATTCAGTTTCTAGTTTAAATCCAATGTTTATGGTCTGATTTGTATTTAGCGTAACATGATTATAATACTTGTAATGTCATTCAGGCTTTTGAACATTTCCATTAACTATTCACTATGCCACCAAGAGAGAGAGAGAGAGAGAGAGAGAGAGAGAGAGAGAGAGAGAGAGAGAGAGAGAGAGAGAGAGAGATTGTATGTAAACAGTCTTTATATAACTTTTTTTGTTAAAATAAGATTTTTGTGCTAAAATCTCCATCAGACCAACGGATCATCCGATATAATTTTTTTTCTTCTTCTTAGGCCGTACGAACGTGCTGGCTATGTTTTGGGCATGACTGCATTTTGTAAATAAATCATGAATAGTTTTAGGAGTTTTATTTGTACATCTAATGGGAATCTATAGAAGTAAAGTGAACATAATTCGTTTATCCTTTAAAATATTTACTACATGTAGCAAAACAAATAGTAGTAAAGATGATAATGCAATGAAGGAATGATACCATACTTTATCTTTAGCTTCAACGTCGGCAATAACATACCCAGTTGCCATAATTTGTCAGCTTAATGAAATAACCTATCATCTAATGTTAAACTTAATTTCTGAGGAGGCCATGGCTTATTACACAGTGAAAAAACATGACAAAGACTTTATGAATGGCGGAACAATACATAGATGTGGGTGGGGTATCAGTGCTGGCGTAGTAATACTACTGTAGCAGTACTGCCGCAACAGTAGTATGCATGAATTAAA
>NC_090727.1:32544767-32563366 GCF_036898095.1 Palaemon carinicauda
CTAATTTAGGGAATAATGGCAGAGGTAAAAATGGAAGAGGAAGTAAGGCAAGAAAAGATGGCACAAAGGAAAAATTCGGTTTGGAAAAAACATGTTATTTTATTAGATTTTTTTATAATGTATGAAAATACAAAATGTAGACTTGTTAAACGTGAACAGAATTTAATATCAACCTTTAAAAGCAGAATTTTTAAACTATGATCTTATGTAATGACCAAGTCCACGTAACACTTCTCTCAAGAAGTTTTCCTTTCTTCAATGTAGTCTTTCCATAAACTTTTCATTTTTATTGTAGATCAGAATAAACTTTGTTTTCTTTCTGGGTGGATCACCAACGGAGTCCCTTTCTACCATTATACTCACAAAAGCCTCTCCCTTCTGCATTGTTCTTTTAAGTTTCCATTTAGATGGGTGCTGCTAATCAACAAGATAGTCAAATTTTTTGTTCCATACTTCACGTAAGTTGCCAGTCTTGGGACAGTCGTTCAGTGCAGGCTGATGTACGTCCCAAAGTTCCGGAGGAAATCTTACTAGAATACACCGAATAGCCCGTCTTCTCTGAACATACGAGATACATACGTTTAATTGAATTACTCAATCAGTGGGGGTGTCTCATCAAGCACTAGACTTGAGTAATTCCAATAATGTAGGGACATCTGCAAAACGTAAAAATGACCGATAGTCAATCTGTCCACAGAATTGATGAAATTCCTTACTCTCTTTGTAATGGTTGATAAGGTCGTCAAGGATCCTGTAGGCTATTTTTCTCCAACTACTCAGAGTGAGATGTTAGAATGGTAGAAAAATCCTTCCATGCGATTACGGTCCAAAAAAACATTATTGATAGCTAGGAGGATTTACTGTTCAAAGTCAACAATTATAACTGTTGGGTCTGGGTAGAGTTCAATCTCACGGCAGCGATCCATGATGGCTCATAGTAGTGTTACATATGAATCTAGTGTTTTATTTTCGAGACATACAAAAACAGTAGAAACTGCAGTGCTACCAATTGGGTAGCATATTACATAAAGCTGTAGAAATCCTGGTGAGGCCATTGTATAGTTGCCACCCATCAGCCATGTATAAGCAGAAGCAAGTAACTGCAAAGGCTCATCAGAACCTAAGGCAATAAATAGGGTTGGCAGTACCTGGTCCATTGTCTAAGTGTTAGAACACAAATGACCTGGGCTCCAGAGAGGCAGTTTTTGTCCACTCTCCAGTAAGCTGCAGTTCCTCAAGTCTTTCAGGTACTGGTGGATAGTTTTTTATCTTAGGTTATGCAACGTTCTCTTTATGATGTTCTCACTTGGGAGTGATGCCTTTGCTTCAGCTGGTAGTTCTACCAGGTTATTGCTGTAAATCTGGCTAGGTTTATGTTTTGTCTCTGCTGCTTTTTTCTTAATTTTGTTGATGCATGGCTGCTATAGCTGCATAAACAGGAGCGTGATTGTGGTCATTAGCTGGTGCAGGATAAGTTATATCAATGCTGGTGGTCATGGTGCCTTTACAAACAAGAGGTTCCTTAACACATCTCCATGTAATCTTACTATCTTCTTTCTATACATAAATCCTTGGAAGTAAATTTTCTCTTTTCTTTATTACTCGTTATAATCGCCATGGTGGGGTAGTGGTAGAAGAGCTGATAACAATGGTGTAGACGGCTCCAGGACAACTAAACCAATTAATAAACATATACTTTAATGAATGTATCTATCCTCAGAATTCCCGAAAAACAACCTGAGACAACGGAAACCAGGATTAGAGAGTTACTCTTGATTATTTGGTTTACTACTTACAACATGCAACACATAATATACACATACAAAATATAATTTGCCGTTTTTATACCTAAAGGTTTAACCATACCACAATCAATAAAACATTAAACACATTGTTGTAACCAATTTGGTAAGGATAATCAAATTGGGTTACCTAATTCATATTCTACATTACAACCTCCGATGAATTGACAGACATGAAAAACTACATGACTTCCAAACAGGAAATACTAAACAATGGGCTACTTTCCCTGTTGAGGCCCTTGGCCTTGTAGCTTTCTGCTTTTTCAACTGGGATTGTAGCTTGGTCACATGGGTATTAAAAGAATGATGATAGCAATCTCATCCTATAATAATGAATATATACCCGCATATAAAGACAAATATATATATATATATATATATATATATATATATGTGTGTGTGTGTATATATATATATATATGTATATATATATATATATATATATATATATATATATATATATATATATATATATATATATATATATATATATATATATATATACATATTTATAAAAGGAGAGATACCATAAATGAAATCTAATTAAATAAAATGCAGATCTACTTACCCCTAAGGAAATGAACTTTAACAAACGTGTATTAAAGGCAATAAAGCAAAGGCAGTAAAAATTAAATCTTTCTTCCCATGATGTCTCGTGTCTTACTTCACTGGCGGCCTCAAGGTCTCTATCACCCCCCGCCCCCGTGTCCTTTGATCTTGAGAACCACTCACAGAAATAATCTAATTCTTGGTATCTCGCCATCAAGGCTGAAATCCTCCTCTGTAGACTGTATAAACCTACCTTGCTTATCTTGGAGAAAATTGCAGCGGAGAAAGAAGGAAAACTAAACATTTTTCTTCTAAAACAAAGCGGTTCGTTAACTGCCTCTGCTGCTTTATGACAATCCTCTTGGAAAATGCGACTAAGAGTTGGAGGTCGATCGTTTTTCTCCTTTTTAAGTTTATTAAAAGCCGGCACCAGTTTTCTCTTGTGAGAGCTATTAAAGGGTTAATTTTGAACGACATAGCTGCCCCAGGCCCATTCCCTTCCGCCTGCCTTTCGTAAGTATCCCAAGTTCATTCCGCTCTCTCTCTCTCTCTCTCTCTCTCTCTCTCTCTCTCTCTCTCTCTCTCTCTCTCTCTCTCAACACACAGAGGAGTATATTAAATTGAGGCTTTTTTAAAATCTAATATTTCCACGTTTCTCTTTGTAGGTTTATCAAATTGTAAACATTACAAAAAAAAATGCTTAAATTCGTTCTGTCGCTTAGTCTACCGCTACACACTTATTTCCTTTTCGTACTAGCATTACTAAGTACCATTACTCCTTATGTCCATTATATAAAATCATAAGAGCTTTTTAAGTCTCTCTCTCTCTCTCTCTCTCTCTCTCTCTCTCTCTCTCTCTCTCTCTCTACCCTAACAAACGGAAATATTTCAATTCTAGAGCTTCTATCTCCCTTCCTATTTGCTTCTTTCTTAATTTACAATAGTTTGTTTTGGGACGATTTTTTCCGGTTGTCAAAAACTTGAACTAAGTGCCATCAGAATGCTGGAGGTTAACAATATTGACCAAAATGACATGGAGTGCTTGTTATTTTATGGTAACACATAGGAGGTTACTTGAGCGATGGTCGAGAGGGCGTCTTCTGCTGCGGTTTCCTACGTGGGTTACCTCAAATTACTTCTTTCACTATTTATATCTACGGATGAGGAGAACACTTCCTCATCTATTCCTCGGTACTTCACATACCTGGAGTATACCCACTCTTCTACACAGCAAGTTCTATTTCAAATTTGTATCTATTTACAGAATTTTATAATTATTTTTTTTTTTCATTTTCAATATTGATTAGAATTCTTCGCCACCGCAGACTTGAAAAACGGAAGTTTAATTTTTCTTACGAAACCCTTCAGAAAATTATCTTCCAATACTTCCGTTTGTTTCCTTCAGATGAGAGAGCCATCAAACTCCCTTGGACCCTGATCACACATGACGATTTCCAAAGAGCGCCTACAATGTTAACTTAGCCTTAGTATCATGATACAGATTTTTATAACTGGAATGAATTTCAACGTTAACCTTGTAATATAGACCCGATTGATTACCATATTTCATCTACAGAAATTATGTCTGATTTTGGGTAGAATTAGTACTTCTTACTGAGGAAGCAAACCCCATGGCAGTTAAATGTCAGGATATGCTCTGGCTGACAAAATTGTTTAACATGGCTTCAATCTTCGATCACCTGAACATGCTAAACTTCAGTAGGCAAGGCAAAGGTGGGGATATTTTTAGAAGTATATGGAAAATAAATGCATGTAAACTGAAGGTGAAAAATAGAAAAGCAATGTAGAAAACATGAGTTTTTTTATTTTGAATTATTTGATTCATTTATGAGAGAATGTAGCTGGGAACATGGTATGCAGGCCACAGAGCGGACACTGGAGGTACATCTTAGTTATCAGGCAACTTACTTTAATGCAAAAAATCATTGACTTCTATTTCCCAGACAGTAAGAATGGCTAGCTGACCTCCAACATGAGGAAGCTTAATACCTTCACAGATGAAAGAACTGATCATTGAGATGCTCTTTAGGAGCTTCGAGCGGAATTCACAAAAAGCAGTTTTCAAGACATTTAGCCATCCCATGGATTTCTGGGTTACCCTGCTTGATATTCCAGAGTACAAGGATCTAGCTGAGCAGACAATAGCTATATTTGTACAAATACCTACAAACATAATTGTGTGAAGAATGGTTCTCTAGTTTAGTTTTGGTGAAGACAGAGAAAACGAATACAACCCTGAACTAGGATCCTCTCAAGCGAGTAGCACTTGAAAATCGTCTGACACTTCCATTCAACCTAATAGCAGACAAAGTCTAATAGCAGCCAGGCCACTGATTTTTTATAAAGGATAGCTATTTGTTTTATTTATTGATACCGTACCAAATATTGCAAACATTGGCTGCAATTTTATTTCAATGAAGGAAAATGCATCTAAACGGCATGCCTAATGTTATCTTGTGTATTTTGAGCCTCTTAGTTTGATATGAGGTGTGTAAATATATGGATAAATATGTAAAAGTTAAATAAAAAATAAGAGAAACCGTTTTTTTCTGTTTACATTATCATAAAAATGAAATATGAAACAGAGATTTTAAATAAGAGACTTATTCGGGGTATAAGTGGACAGCTTCTACTTAATCACTAATGGGGGTGGATGACATTAAAAAATGTTGAAGACCACTGGTCTAATAAATAGAAATTCCGCTATATTGACCCAAAAAAAACTTTAACTTCTTTCAACAATTCTAACTATATTCTATCGTCCTTTTAATATTAAATTTAGTTGGGAAATCATTACACACCTGAAATCGAAAATTACTGAAGTATATATTGAATCATGTGAACATACTGACATTTCCTCACGGTCTCCAAAGATACACACAAAAAAAATGGTCTTACAAATTTTTTGCTCACACCAACAAAATGACAGCTTCCTGAACCAAAATAAAATAAACAAATGAATAACCGAACACAATTACTCAAACCATTACATCAGCAAGTTATTAACGGCTATCCATTCCTCTCTGCCACTCTCCACAACTCCTCGACAACAATACATTCCAGGCAGCAAACTTCCATTACAGTTGTTTCCAAGACTTGCTCGACAACAGCACTTGAGATCCCCCCAGCCTTGCAAGCCCTGTTCCCTTCTCTACCAAACATAACATCTCAAACATAACCCAAGTTCTGGTTACTATGATGCATCGCCAGTAACTAGTAATTGTCAAGTTAAAGAGGAGATACAATGATCGTTATTTCACATTTATCTTTTAACGTATTTCATGGATGTCATTGCATTAATGAATGTCTTTAGAATGTGAAAAATTAATTAATCAACTTCTTTATTGAATTAGAATTAACGAAATTGAAGTACTTTACCAGGTAGCTGAATTTAACAAAATAAATGTATACTTTTACTCTATACACACACACACACACACACACATACACACACACACACACACATATATATATATATATATATATATATATATATATATATATATATATATATATATATATATATATATATATATACACACACAAATCTTTGGCACTACGTACATTAAAGAATGGGACTGCATCTGTAGGGGGTATGACACAATTAGCATGCGTCTTCTGTTTAGCTGTATGAAGTGATTAATGTTGAAGTTTTTCGCCACACATAGTTCTTCTAGAACCCAGCCATTGCAATATAAATGGGGGAAAGACTGTAGTTTTGTTGTTTCTCTGTTACCATCCTATCTTAAAGAAACCTATTCATGCTGAAAAAAAATATAGTATTTTACCAAAAAACTTCTCCCCATTACAACTGATTTCATTACGGGTTGCTCATAAGAGTAAAAGCCATTCAGGGACAGGGGTAGTTTCATCCAAGGTCTAAAAATGTATATTTAGACTTTGATATCATCTAAGAACAAACAAAATTGGGACTAACCGTAATCAGTAACTTTATCTTGAATGCTGCCAACATTAGCTACGGAATAAGCACAGTCTAAGTAGCTCAACCGTGGGAATAAGAGAATTAAAGATGAATAGATAAACACACGTTAGCAACATCTTTATTAAATAACGTTTTTTAGTAAAGAAAAAATAAAACATCCAAATATTTATATTCAGATATATATGAGCTATAAAACCAAAGGGAAAGTTTCATATGACATGGAATTGAAACTAATTTTCCTTTAAATTGAAACACCAATTCCAATGAAATATCAGTGAATAGAACTAAAAGTAAAAGTTTAAAAGTGCGCAAAATATATCAAAAGTTCATAAAAAATAAAACAGAAAAGGCATGACACTTGTAGCTGGAATACGAGAGAGAGAGAGAGAGAGAGAGAGAGAGAGAGAGAGAGAGAGAGAGAGAGAGATTGATTGATTGGAGGTTTTCTGGCATGAGAGAGAGAGAGAGAGAGAGAGAGAGAGAGAGAGAGAGAGAGAGAGAGACGCTTTATAGTTTAAACGATGAGGGATGATAAAAAGAGAGAAAGAAATAACCAACCCACGTAATGAGAATAAATTTCAACTTCAATCAACCTGTACCTGATGAGAGGATAAACCTTATTAGATAGGCAGGGGAGAAGTGAGTAAAACAAAAAATTAATAAGATGAATCCGTTCATCTGGAAAGACTAATGCGAGTCGCCGTTGAAGACCCTTCATTATCGCAGCTCTTCCAAAGGGTCTTGTGGAGTAAACGGAGATTTTAGCCCAAGGGAAGAATAATGTGAAGCCATGAAAACGAGGAAGGCTAATATGTCACGTTTCTTTTTTGTAGGAAAGCAGGAAGATGAGGAGTAGGCAAAATGTAAGTATGTTCGTTTTTGCAGGTAATGAAAAAAAAGCAAGGACTACACGAATAAACTGTATACCCTCTGTATGACATAATTATATGTAACACGATAGTTTTGAAAACACTGGAATCAAGGAAAACTTTACAATGATCCAAGCTACCAGTTATCAATTTTTTTTTTTTTTTTTTTTTTTTTGTGAATACAAAAATCAACAGAACAGGAGCTACTTTAGTATGCGGCCTACCTATAATATCTTATTCTATATGGCGATCTAGTTGTTTAAATCGACTTTTAAAAATATGTTTTTTCTACATTATTCCTGATGTAAAAATTGAAATGTGGCATTATTAAAATTTTCATTTACTTAAGATAATACATAGTCAATATACGATGTATAGCCTACGTCTTGTATATTGTAAAAAAAATGCAGAAATAAATCTACAGTCTTTTCGCCAAACATTCCAATAAAAAAGGTCAACGTGTGACTGCAGCCTTTTGTGGGAACTTTTTTTTCTGAGCATACTGATTTTTGCATCCAACCATGATCTTTCTATTCTTTGAGTATGAGCCCACGATCCAGGATAGTTTTTTTTTTTTTTTTTATGATAATTATTCTTGTGAATAAAACCAATGAAATTTAAACTAGAGTAAGCCGGCCATTCGTCAGAATGAATGACAACATATTTTGCACTCACATTGTATTATTGTCTATTTCGGCGTTGGACATAAGTAAAGGATGGGTATATCTTGTTTCAATCCCCTTTTACTAAGCAACCTGTTTTAACAAGCACACAAGGTAGTACACCTCACATGGGTGATTGTACACCGCCTGTTGAAATATGGCGGTAGATCTCACTTTCTAATGATCAAATATACAAAGCCTACTAAAGTAGCACCAAAGAACAAACAGTAACCAAATAATGATAACAGCAACAAAGTTAAAAGAGAGAATCAAGATTACATTAAATGTGCACTTATTAGGCAGCAACAAGATAGATTATATAAATCGATGGACAACCAATCTGGCCGGCATAATTATATAAGCCACAATCACCTAATAAAAAAACAAAGAAAGACCAAATTAAAAATTCGTGCTTAATTAACGACTATAAAACAATGACAGAAAATAGATATGTAAACGCAACAAAGCTAAAGCTATATTTACTTAGCCAACTACCGTTTCCATTAGGATCTATAGGGTTTTAAGGCAGAATACATTTAAGTGGTGAAAGATTGGTTAGCTGTGGGCAATCAGACAAAAGTCTCCCACCATCACCAATCAGCAAAGGCTAGCGTAGTGATGAAAAATGGCAAAGCTCCAAACATGATTAAAGACATCTGTGAGGACTTTGTCCCACAGTGGACTAAAAGTCGTTTCATTTGTAGATGATGATGTATGCGTATTATGGTTTTTTTTCTATTCACGCTCAAACTGGCATAAAGAAACCGGTTAATTCTGGTTTCCTTAGTTGGTCTCTCAGTTAAAACTGAGCGCGTATGGGAGCCTCACAACATCTTTAAATCTGTTTACATTTCTCTCTATTATTCAGCATTAGCCTCAAGCTAGGAAACAGGGAGCTATGATCGTGGTTCAAGGGAAAGTTGGATACCAAATTCCAAGTCGTGATAAGAAACCCAAATTATGTTTTCCCTGGATGCACGTTTGAACAATTGCGTTATAAAATCAAGCATTGATTACCAAAAATCCAGTTCCGATGTTATCAAAATTTATAAGTAAAAATCATAATTCTATTTTCCTCCGGATGATAGTTTGAATTTTAAACATGTGACAGCTCCCCTCCCTCCCTACCCCAACCACAACTCATGGCCAGCTTCCTGACCTAAGAAATTATGCCAAACAATATTGTTCACTAGACCAAACTGTAACAAAATTGGCCCATCGAAATAAGCTACAAAAACAAACTCAAGATAACGAGATAAAATAAGTACAGATAATCCCTTTACCTTTCATGATCCTTAACAGCAGAAATGTAACTTGTTGCACCTTTTTCACTTACCTGAAATAAAGAAATATTCGTTTAGTTTCAATGAAAAAATACATCAAATCCACAATTACAAGAATTAAATCACTAGTACTGTATATCGATTGTGAAAATAAAATAGTCCTTAAATTTCAGTAAATTGATATTCTTGACTCTTGTAGAGCAAAACACTCAAAACTGCTACACAATTATGTAAGAATCTAACTCCACTTAGCTTTTCAAGACCATACATGCATACTCTGTGTATTAGTATATAGAGCCTGCAGTACCATAAAGATTCAAGTCAGTTTATAATTGGAAATAAAAATTCTCATACAGTTTAGTCCACTTTCTTAGGTTAGATGAACTCAAGAGCGTGCTATTGTTTTTAACACAATTTATAAAGTAACTCTACATTTAAGAAATTGCTAATAGGTACTCTGAAGTACCACCTCATTCATTCAAGAGGCGATTTAAAATTATTTTCTTCAAGTTTTCTGAGAATAAGACGACAGAAGGAAAACAAATATTATATTTTAGGGTCGTGGAAAAATAAAGAACGGGATGACAGGGAGATCGTAAGACTATACAGCCATCATAGAAAAAAAAATAAAAAATAAAAAAAATATCTAATAAATTATAATTCATCATTAACTATTATCATAATCATTATCATCATTACCATAAAAACAAAGAATTATTATAAATACTATTTTCGTTGCCTTCATTATATCATAAACGAGAAATGTAACGATCTCCGCCCTAACCCCATATTCAGTGTGGAAATCATTATTGGTTTATCAGCTGACCTGTTCTGGCCACCATGCCATAAGATATTGAGAGAGAGAGAGAGAGAGAGAGAGAGAGAGAGAGAGAGAGAGAGAGAGAGAGAGAGAGAGAGGTTGTAAGGATACAAGCACCAAAATTGGCACAAATACTCCTTGGGGATTTCCATTTTGACCAAACCTGTTAGCCACCTAAAAATTCAAGATAGCAGCCATTTTTCAAGATGGACACCATTAAATATAATAAAAAAAAAAACAATAATTTTGAAATAAAAATGCAAAGAACTGTCCTATTTGAATTGCCTTGGTGACAGATCATAGGCTACATCTTTCACTATGCAGAATCTGAACTTTGAACTATGTACCTCCTCAATAGCTTTCTTGTACCATATTAGTTAAGGAATAATAATTTGGGGAAACTGTGCCCATACCACAGGCACCATCAGCGTGATTTATTACTGAATGTACATACAAGCAGGAGGCATAGTAGATGCTATCCCTGCCTCCTTATTAAGGGCTTCTGTCCAGCCATTGCCCTGGAGTAGAGTTCCCATTTCAGTGCCGTCATCTCAATATGCAATCCTCCTAACATTATCCTCACCATACATTTCAAGTAAAGGTCACAGGACCTGCTTGGCTACTGCATATAATGGCTGGTCAGCAGCAATGACTGGTACCTGACTGGGGTTATAAAATGCCACATCTCCTTGATCTTGTCTGTCATATGCTTGGATGTAGCAACTAAGTTGGCAAGATCTCAAAGCAGAGGCCAAAGTGTACATCAAATGGCTTTCCTCTCTTCAGTGAAGCATTGTACGCTGACCAAGTCACATGCAAGGGCCCATCTGTCAGAGTGGCTCCCTCCTGCCACTCATACTCCACTGCCAGTTGCGGCATCAACAAACTGGTGTCCAAGTGTGTCACACCACTCTGGGGAGGCCGGACATTGGTGAAGGAGTCTGAAGTTCTGGAACTATCTTTTCATATTGCTCTCCACACTCTTAACCTTTATTGTCTTTGGTTGGGTGCTGAAAGACAGACACACTGGTACCTTGGAGAGAAGTGGTCACTGTCATCACAGTGGGATTGTGGTTTTGTTGTCCATGACTGATGTGGTGGACAACCCTATTCCATGTACTTGCTGACTGTTGCATCTACCAACTGTGCAGATATCTCAAGCACCCTGTTGTATGAATGACAATGCTATGCTCATTAAGCATTTTCACCAACATTTTCTTTCTGGTCTTTGTGTAGACTGGCAGCCCCACGTAAAAAGGGAATGGGGTCTCTTTGTCTTTGAAGTTTCTGCGAGTTGCTGCTCCTTATATGTACATTCCTCATCAGTAACTGAAGCAGCTGAACAATTGCGAGATCTGTCTTTGATGTGCCAAACCTCAGTTGAGATTTGACGTCTCCTAAGTGTTCAAGCATAGCCAAAAACTGAATAAAAGTGGGTAAATGGCCTGCTCAGTGCACCCCTCACGGAAGTTTCCATCAAACGTAGCATTGTGGTCCTGCATATGTCTTCGCAAAACATTACCTGCTTCACCAATAGAGTCAAATGCTTCTGATAAGACAATGCCAACATTTTTCTGGAAAGCCAGAAGAACATCCCTTCTCTGCTTTTGAGCTTCCAACTTAGGTATATCTGACAGCAGTTTTCCATAAGTCTTATGGGGTTGACAGCAGGTGCACTAACACACAGCTGTCCCAGTCTCAGGCATTGGCCATACAGGTGAACTATATCTGCATGACCCTCACCAGATCTGGTGGTCTCTACTAATATGTGACTAGCTCTGAGAATGACAGTGGGTGGGCATCCTATTTGGGTGCACACTCCTATTTTCGTCACTTGGTGGCTCTGAAGTATGTTCCCTCTCTATTGTACAGGTCTGTTAAGCATGAAAAATGGTATTTGAGCTCCTGTGCAATAGCATCTCCACTGACGAACTGGTGAGAAGTTTTTGTCATTTAAAGTTTTGGCATATTTGTAAAGTCTGTTTGAGGTTCATTGTCATAACTGGTCCAAGTTCAGAATATGGTGCTCCTTAGTCAAATATGAAACATGTTTTGCCTTCAAGAATGGTTCTACACAGCTTGGTCTGGCATTCTACTGGTTAAGCACATACTGCTCTTCTTTTTTTCCTGTTCTCTACATTTATATAGTTGAACATAAGGTGATAACTTGGGTAACACTGCACCTTGTTCCTACTCAGAGTTTCTTCAGTGCTACTACCATCATTAAGTCTGGCTGGATCCAGAACAATAGGTATGCTAAACTAATTATCTAGGTACACTACATTACCTGATATTGAATGCCATGCTGATATTCACAGCATTATTACCATACAGAGTGACCTGGTTATGAGTTGACATCCTGCTTTGTTGATACAAGGAACCCAATGCATAAATTAATGGTTCCAAATTTGGATTATACAGTGAACATGTATGAATTGACACCAAGATCATTCAAATAGGACAAGTCTTTGCAATTTCACAGCAAAATTACCTAAATATTTCTGTATACAGTATTTAATAGTGGCATCTTGATTTTTTAGATAGCTAATAGGTTTTTTCATAAGATCAATTACCAAGGAGTATGTTTGCCAATTTTGTTGTTGTTTCTGGAATTGAAAGATTCTCCTGAAAATTTTATGTTAATTGCTCCACTAAAAAGTCCGTGCAGTAATACTTCCACAACACCGGTTGCTTCATAACTCAAAACAGAAAGCTTGTCAACAGAGCATCTAATCTCTGCACAGTTGAGTGTTTTCAGTTGGTTTTGGAAAAACTAAAATTATTCCCACATTCCTACTTTAATTATTGTATCATGGATTAGACTCCTGTTTCATGCAACTGTACAGCAGACCTATCAGCAATGTGTGATGGCCACCTGCTAATACTGTACCATTCCTCTTCATCTTCAAAAAGTACTGTCTTGCTTCCTGGATTTTAAGGAACTTTCTTTTCAATATCTCTCTTAAATCTATTAAGCTTTTTTGAATTTCTATTGATCATTCCTGACACCTCATTCTTATAATGAACCTACCATCTATTCCTTGTCCATGAAAAACCCTCTGAATACCCTAATCTAACCTTGGTACCTGAAACAAGTTTCTGCTTCAACCCGGTACAACTGCATCATAGTAACTTTGACATCCACCTATTCTATAAATACTGGAACTACCACAAGTCATTTCACTCAGATCAATAGATGCATCCACCACTCTTTAAGGTTAATGAAAAACATGTGAATAAGGTAAAAATTACAAATTTGAAAGTACAGTAATTTGTATTTTTCCTAATGATACAAACCTGTAGCTATTTATGGGGATTATACTTTCGGCAAAGCTGAAAGACCAGCCATAAGACTTTTAGCAAGGTATAATCACCCACCCGCTAGTTAACAGGGGGGGGGGGTTAGCTGGCTACCCTGCTCACACACACACACAAACACACACACGTGCTGTATCGTCGCTTTTAATTGCAAGCAGGACTTATTGGGGGACAGGTGATGGCGGGCCAATTTGTATAAATAGCTACAGGTTTGTATCTTTAGGAAAAATACAAATTACTTTCAAATATGATATTTTAATTATAAAATAAATTTTTGAATATACTTACCCGGTGAATATATAATAGCTGCAACTCTGTTGCTCGACAGACAAAAAACAGTAAAAACTCGCCAGCGATCGCTATACAGGTTGCGGGTGTGCCCACCAGCGCCAACTGTCGGCCAGATACCACTCTCTCGATGTAAACAAAGACTCAATTTCTTCTCATCCCACTGCGTCTCTATTGGGGAGGAAGGGAGGGTCGTTTAATTTATATATTCACCGGGTAAGTATATTCAAAAATTTATTTTATAATTAAAATATCATTTTTAAATATTTAACTTAGCCGGTGAATATATAATAGCTGATTCACACCCAGGGTGGTGGGTAGAGACCAGTTAAATATGTTTACATCGTATAAGCTAAGAGTTTTTTATTTCATTTTGACAGTTATCAATATAACAAAACCAAAATAAATAGGTACCTGGTAAGGAAGTCGACTTAGACGATTACTCTGCCTTGTAAGTACGTCTTCCTTACGGAGCCCCGCGATCCTCTTAGGATGCTGACAGACCCCCAGGAGCTGAAGTATCAAGGGCTGCAACCCATACAACAGGACCTCATCAAACCCCTAATCTGGGCGCTCTCAAGAAATGACTTTGACCACCCGCCAAATCAACCAGGATGCGAAAGGCTTCTTAGCCTTCCGGACAACCCATAAAAACATTAAAACATTTCAAGAGACAGATTAAAAGGATATGGAATTAGGGAATTGTAGTGGTTGAGCCCTCACCCACTACTGCACTCGCTGCTACGAATGGTCCCAGTGTGTAGCAGTTCTCGTAAAGAGACTGGACACCTTTTAAGTAACATGACGCGAACACTGACTTGCTTCTCCAATAGGTTGCGTCCATGATACTTTGCAGAGATCTATTTTGCTTAAAGGCCACGGAAGTTGTTACAGCTCTAACCTCGTGCGTCTTAACCTTAAGCAAAGATCGGTCTTCCTCACTCAAGTGTGAATGAGCTTCTCGTATTAACAATCTGATAAAACATGACAAAGCATTCTTTGACATAGGCAAGGATGGTTTCTTAACCGAACACCATAACGCTTCAGATTGGCCTCGTAAAGGTTTAGTACGAGCTAAGTAGAACTTAAGAGCTCTAACAGGGCATAAGACTCTTTCTAGTTCATTGCCTACGATCTCCGATAAGCTGGGAATATCGAAAGATTTAGGCCAAGGACGAGAAGGTAGCTCATTTTAGGCTAGAAAACCAAGTTGCAGAGAACAAGTGGCCTTTTCTGACGAAAATCCGATGTTCTTGCTGAAGGCATGAATCTCACTGACTCTTTTAGCTGAGGCTAAGCATACCAGGAAAAGAGTCTTAAGAGTGAGATCTTTCAGGGAGGCTGACTGTAAAGGCTCAAACCTGTCTGACATGAGGAATCTTAGGACCACGTCTAAATTCCACCCAGGAGTAGCCAAACGACGCTCCTTAGTGGTCTCGAAAGACTTAAGGAGGTCTTGCAGATCTTTATGTTGGAAAGATCTAAGCCTCTATGCCGGAAGACCGATGCCAACATGCTCCTGTAGCCCTTGATAGTGGGAGCTGAAAGGGATCGTCCTTTTCTCAGGAATAAGAGAAAATCAGCTATTTGGGCTACAGAGGTACTGGTCGAGGATACAGAAACTGATTTGCACCAGTCTCGGAAGACTTCCCACTTCGATTGGTAGACTCTAATGGTAGAAGCTCTCCTTGCTCTAGCAATCGCACTGGCTGCCTCCTTCGAAAAGCCTCTAGCTCTCGAGAGTCTTTCGATAGTCTGAAGGCAGTCAGACGAAGAGCGTGGAGGCTTTGGTGTACCTTCTTTACGTGTGGCTGACGTAGAAGGTCTACTCTTAGAGGAAGACTTCTGGGAACGTCTACTAACCATCGAAGTACCTCGGTGAACCATTCTCTCGCGGGCCAGAGGGGAGCAACTAACGTCAACCTTGTCCCTTCGTGAGAGGCGAACTTCTGCAGTACCTTGTTGACAATCTTGAATGGTGGGAATGCGTAAAGATCCAGATGTGACCAATCTAGGAGGAAGGCATCTATATGTATTGCTGCTGGGTCCGGGACTGGAGAGCAATAGATTGGAAGCCTCTTGGTCAGCGAGGTTGCAAAGAGATCTATGGTGGGTTGACCCCAAGTCGACCAAAGTCTCTTGCACACATCCTTGTGGAGGGTCCATTCGATTGGAATTACTTGACCTTTCCGACTGAGACAATCTGCTAGGACGTTCAAGTCGCCCTGGATGAACCTCGTTACTAGGGAGATGCCTCGATCTTTTGACAAGATGAGCAGGTCCCTTGCGACCTCGTACAAAGTCAGTGAGTGGGTACCTCCCTGTTTGTAAATGTACGCCAAGGCCGTGGTGTTGTCCGAGTTTACCTCCACCACCTTGCCTCGAAGGAGATTCTCGAAGCTTATCAAGGCCAGATGAACCGCCAAAAGCTCCTTGCTATTGATATGCATGCTTCTCTGACTCGAGTTCCACAGACCTGAGCATTCCCGACCGTCCAGCGTCGCGCCCCAGCCCAAGTCCGATGCGTCCGAGAAGAGAACGTGGTTGGGTATCTGAACTGCCAGGGGAAGACCCTCTCGTAGGCTGATATTGTCCTTCCACCAAGTCAGACAAGACTTTATCTTTCCGGAAATCGGGATCGAGACCGCCTCTAGCGTCTTGTCCTTTTTCCAGTGAAAAGCCAGATGGAATTGAAGAGGACGGAGGTGTAGCCTTCCTAGCGAGACAAATTGCTCCAGGGATGATAGCGTCCCTACCAGACTCATCCACAGCCTGACTGAGCAGCGTTCTTTCTTCAGCATCTTCTGGATGGAGAGCAGGGCTTGATCTATTCTGGGGGCCGACGGAAAAGCCCGAAAAACTTGACTGTGAATCTCCATCCCTAAATACAGAATAGTTTGGGATGGGACCAGCTGTGACTTTTCCAAATTGACTAGGAGTCCCAATTCCTTGGCCAGATCTAGAGTCCAATTGAGATCCTTCAGACAGCGATGACTGGAAGAGGCTCTGAGAAGCCAGTCGTCCAAGTACAGGGAGGCTCTGATCTCCGATAGCTCGAAACTGGTACCCCACATTCCTGTGAACAAACCTCAGAAACGGTTGGGAATCCGGGTGTATAGGAATGTGGAAGTATGCCTCCTGAAGGTCGAGAGAGACCATCCAGTCGCCTTCCATAAATGCTGTCAAGACAGCCTGGTAGACTTCATCGTGAAGTTTGTCTTGACAATGAACACATTGAGCGCACTTGCCTCTTACGTACTCCTGCAGTGAACATGGCTGCCAAATCATGGAGCCATCCCTGAGGGACTTGTCCCTGCAGAGAACGTGGCTGTCAGAACATTGGAGCCATCCCTGAAAGCCTTGTTTATGCATGACATAATTGTACAGCAAAACTTCAAAGGCTCGAAAACAGCTGTGAAGTTGACCTGTAAAATCTTGGAGCGTCTCCTGGCCAGGCGCCAGGGAGAGTCTACGAGATTTGAGAAGTCTATCTGGGCAGAGGCAGGAACTCCCAAGCCGAGAACTTCTCTCGTGTCATATCAGACTCTCGCTCTATAAGCCAGTATAAAAGAAGGGAAAGCAAAGGCTGTATCCCCCAAACTCCTCCTGGTGATAAACCAGTCGCCTAGCAAACGTAAAGCTCTCTAGGAGAGCGAGAGAGCACTAGCTTATAAACAACGGCTTCGAAGTAGCTAGGCCTAGTGTAAGCTCTGACGTTTAGGCGAACGAGGAGCAGCAGTTACAAAAAGATCCGGACAAAGATCCTTAAAAATCAGCATGATTTAATTAAAGTCCATAGAGGGCTAAGCAGCTTTAGGCTCCTCTCCGTCTGACAGAGTCCTCAAGGGAATATCAGTAGGAGGGGGAACAGCAACTTCCTCATCTAAAGGAACCTTGTCCGATAATAGCTGAGTCTCAAGCAAGGGAGAGACCTACCGTGGTGGCAATGCTTTACAAGCAGAGTCCACACGCACTGGTGCATTAGTAGCGGACCAGGACGCAACGTCATGTAACTGCTTGACAGTCTGTGAACTGTCAACAACAACAGGTGCGAGAGACCAGGACGCAACGTCATGTAACTGCTTGACAGTCTGTGAACTGTCAACAACAACAGGTGCGTGAGGACGCACAGCGTCCACTCGAGACTGCTTTGACTGCCTAGACTGAGCAGTCAAAACAACTCTAGAATGCGGAGGTTGACGCACAGCGTCAAAACAAGTCAACTCCGATTGTTAGCGAACGTCCTGAACGTCAACAGGAGCATCAGCAAGTGGCCTAACGTCCAAATGTGGCTGAAAATCCACACGAGACCGCATCGAGTGTGGTTCTAAACAACCTGACTGACGTGACTTAGCTACGCCAACGTCAACAGGACGCACAAAGGAACGTTAGGTTGGCTGAAAGCCAGGATCTCGATGAGATAAACGGCTAGGCTCAACGGACTAATCGGCAGAATAGTCTTCCATAAGGGAGGCAAGCTTATTCTGCATGTCTTGCCGTACAACCCATTTAGGATCAACGGAAATGGTTGCGGTAATAGACGAGGGTAACGTCTGTGACCGCAACACTTTGCCAACAAAAAAGACTCTCGGAGTCTGTGTTACGCTTTTGTTAGGCGGCGAGCAGTTTTCCGATGACTGCATAGGGTCAGAGCTGTCCTAATGGCTGCAACCAGGACGCTGGACCTGTCCTGAAAGGACTGACTTTCGCTTAAGGGCCTCGAAACCTTGTTTCAGGTTTCTTATGCGAAAAGCCTTCGGATGACGAGGAGAAAATTGTCTCTCTCGCCTTATGGTAGGGGAGATCTTGGTAAGATACACCCGATACCATAGAGGGAAACGTCTGTTCGCTGATCAAGGCCTCTCGAACCCATAAGTCGTACGACATTACTTCTCCCCTGGGCTTGGGAGCTTGCAAGAGGTCCCGGACTAGGTGAACGACAGGCACGAACAGACGAACCCTCGGACGCAACACTGTAACACTTTGCGCAACATCACTTTATCACTACGATTTTCTGTTTTGCACTTATTTCACTGAAATCGAA
>NC_090727.1:32563866-32568866 GCF_036898095.1 Palaemon carinicauda
ACATTCGTATGATTAAAGATGTAATTAAAAACTAAACACAAAGTAACATTGAAAATTATAGGTGTAAGTCTTGGTCGCAAATGTACTTTTGAGAAACACATTTGGCCTGTATACTCTACAATTACACCCCCCAAAAATGAGAAGGAATTTTCTGATCTAGGAGAGATTTTCCCTGTAAAAGTTTAATCTTGCATTGTGGGAGGGTACCCACCCACTAACCCACCCATGAAAGCAGTCTCTGTATTTTATTCTATGTATAAATAATTGTGTATCTTTTAGGGTTTTACTTTCATCATCTTTTGGATCGTGAATGTTGCTATTTTCAAAGATGCTTCTCTTGGGTCCCCTTCATACAGTCGTGTGTTGTTATAATAATAAAAGAATTAAATTGCAATTGTATTATATTGAAGATTTCGTGAAAGAATTAATTTTATAAAATATGATAGCTGCAACATTTTCCTGAAAATGAGTCGTGTGACGTGTTGAAAAATGTTTTAAATGTTCTTTATATTTCACATTTAGAAATAAATTTCCATTTCTATTTTTCAAAGTATTTAAATATTTGATTTACAACTTTTCTTGCTCGAGGTTGAAAAGAAAAATGTTTCCAATGGTACGAGTGTAGCCTGGAGGCCCTATAATATTCTAGATATGTCTTTGCACTTTGCTGAGGTTGTCTTTTTCGGAATGAAGAACGCGAAAGGAATATTGAATGAGAGGTGAATTTTTAGAAAGACATAAAAGTGTTTCATAACTAATCTTTTTTTTTTTATCACTAACAATATTCATTAAATACGGCGAGATTCAAACCACGTTCTGGTAACGCTTTCATGAGTAAGGGAAAAAGGATTTTCAGTCGTTACATAGAAGAAGAAAGGTTTGCAGTATGGAGTTCAGATTCAAGGTCACCAATGTAACTAAAATGTAATATTTTTCAGTTGCTTTACAACACTCTTGTCTTAAGACGATAAGGATACTTAGGACTCACTCAGGTAGCTTATTAAACTCCTCAAGTTCTTGGCCATATAATAATTGTGAACGACATAAGATTATTAATACGTAAGTTGACTTTGGTCATTTTCATTAAATTATTTGCAACATGAACCTGTTGTAGATTTTCCGGAGTATTGCATGCATACATACATACATACATACATACTAGTGTACCCTGCCGTCAAAAAATACAGCTAAATATTTAGATAGATATGCGCATGCATGCACACGACCCCAAATATTGTAGATTACCTCTCGTGGTGCCCACTCTCACCGGGGTATGACTACTTCCTTTCTGCTCTACCCGAAGGGCGGGCAGAGAACGGAAACAAGTATATATATATATATATATATAGTATATATATATATATATATATATATATATATATATATATATATATATATATATATATATATATATATATATATATATATATATAAATGAAATTAGCAAAAATGCAAATAATTTCACATCATTTTAATGTGTATTCAGTTGAGAGAGGAGAGAGAGAGAGAGAGAGAGAGAGAGAGAGAGAGAGAGAGAGAGAGAGAGAGAGAGAGAATTAACACCACAGAAACTCACGGCGAAAGAAGTTCTTGTCTCCGAGTCCAGTCGTTCGATTTGATTTGACGTCGGCTTCGTTTTTAAAATTTAGATTTAAATCTGTAAATCATAATTTCATTTAAGTAACTTGTGCTTTATTTGAGTTTATGACTAAGTGACTATTACATGCTTATAACCGTAAAACCTTTATAATGATAACTACTTATGCAGAGTCAAAGTTGGAATTGAAGACATTCGAACACCATATACGTCTATTTCTCGATTAGGATAAAGTGAATGAATTTTGATACATAAAACTAGGCCTACGTCATTGTTTTTTATGTGAATTTCCTCTATTAATTGAATACTTTGGGATAATTACAAGAGAAGATGATTATGTCTCTTGCAGTTAGTCTATTGAAGTGACAGGATGGCTTATGGGAAGGAGAGGGTGGCTGGGATGGGATAGTTTAAGGAAGGGAAGGGACACAACTGACTAGGTGGAACATAGATTTTTTGCTCGACCTTGACCTTGACCTTTGACCTTGACATGTATTAATTGGCGTGGATGTTCATACGCCGAAATATGAACTAAGTTTGAATTCTGACAACGATGTTCAAACTTATGTCTGATTACGTGAATTGGACATTTTGCTTGACCTTGACCTTTGACCTTGACTTTCCAAAATTTAGTAATTTCCATCTTTTTACATAAAGGTCAATCCCTGCTAGTTTCATTACTCGACGATTAAAATTGCGGCCAGGAAACTGTTCACAAACAAACAAACAAAAAACACGTGCAAATTACAAACACATAACCGGGGGTAAAACATAACCTTCCAACTTCGTTGGAGGAGGTAACTAACAATGCTTTCAAATCAATTGTCTTTCCCGAAGCGTTTTTAATCCTGACATTCCCAAAGTTGTGATGTGTAAGGTCTTTGAGTACAGGAGTCAGGTGAGGCTAGATACTTATCCTCTATCCCTTGACGATAGTTAGTTTGGAACATGAGAGAGAGAGAGAGAGAGAGAGAGAGAGAGAGAGAGAGAGAGAGAGAGAGTTTTACGTGAATGAAAGTAATAACAGATTAATCAAATATTTGATGTGATCATTGATGTTCCCAATACTTATTTCCAACAGCATTTCGGTTCAAATAAGAATACATACATACATATACCAAGGCACTTCCCCAAATTTTGGGGGATAGCCGACATCAACAATGAAACAAAAACAAAAGGGGACCTCTACTCTCTACGTTCCTCCAGCCTAACAAGGGACTCAACCGAGTTCAGCTGGTACTGCTAGGGTGCCACAGCCCACCCTCCCACATTATCCACCACAGATGAAGCTTCATAATGCTGAATCCCCTACTGCTGCTACCTCCGCGGTCATCTAAGGCATCGGAGGCAGCAGCAGGACCTACCGGAACTGCGTCACAATCGCTCGCCATTCATTCCTATTTCTAGCACGCTCTCTTGCCTCTCTCACATCTATCCTCCTATCACCCAGAGCTTTCTTCACTCCATCCATCCACCAAAACCTTGGCCTTCCTCTTGTACTTCTCCCAACAACTCTTGCATTCATCACCTTCTTTAGCAAACAGCCATTTTTCATTCTCTCAACATGGCCAAACCACCTCAACACATTCATATCCACTCTAGCTGCTAACTCATTTCTTACACCCGTTCTCACCCTCACCACTTCGTTCCTAACCCTATCTACTCGAGATACACCAGCCATACTCCTTAGACACTTCATCTCAAACACATTCAATTTCTGTCTCTCCGTCACTTTCATTCCCCACAACTCCGATCCATACATCACAGTTGGTACAATCACTTTCTCATATAGAACTCTGTACATTCATGCCTAACCCTCTATTTTTTACTACTCCCTTAACTGCCCCCAACACTTTGCAACCTTCATTCACTCTCTGAAATACATCTGCTTCCACTCCACCATTTGCTGCAACATAAGACCCCAAGTACTTAAACTGATCCACCTCCTCGAGTAACTCTCCATTCAACATGACATTCAACCTTGCACCACCTTCCCTTCTCGTACATCTCATAACCTTACTCTTACCCACATTAACTCTCAACTTCCTTCTCTCACACACCCTTCCAAATTCTGTCACTAGTCGGTCAAGCTTCTCTTCTGTGTCTGCTACCAGTACAGTATCATCCGCAAACAACAACTGATTTACCTCCCATTCATGGTCATTCTCGTCTACCAGTTTTAATCCTCGTCCAAGCACTCGAGCATTCACCTCTCTTAGAATATTCCCATTTAATAATTGATTTTAAATCTTTTCAGTTGATAATTGGTTTTACCAATATAGTTTTTCTTTCTTTCTTTCATAAAAAATACTTATTAATCATTAGGTAACAAAATCGACTAATATACAGTATATTAACATATAGGACACATCTCAGCATTAGGCCTATAGTGGAGGCTCAGCCTCATGCATGAGACTGTCATGTTTCAAATTTGGCAAAATCTGTAATTAACGCCTACATGTATCATGATTCTTAATTAAATTATTTTATGAGAGAGAGAGAGAGAGAGAGAGAGAGAGAGAGAGAGAGAGAGAGAGAGAGAGAGAGAGAGAGAGAGAGTAAAGTCTCTCTATGTCTATAGGAACTTTCTCGTTTCCTTCAATGCCAAAGTGCGTATGTGACAGTGGGAGGATTTCCTTCTCTATTCCCTCGTCTTTAAGGTCGATGATAACTCATGAGTGGCTTCGATTTACTGCATATCGATAGGTGGTTTCTCTTCTATTCAGGAATATATATAATTCTGTCATTTTGTTTAGAGAAAAAAATGTCTAATGAAAGTAAAGAAGAAAATATAATCTGAACAAAAATTAAATTTGATATTTCAAACATCGAATGAGTCTGATGAGCAGCGATGCCACTTTTCCTCTTGACAATATTACTTCCCTCTCTAACACTGATACTGCGCTTGGCCTTCTACTTACATTTGGCACAGACGTTTTACCATGTAAATGAATGTATGGAATTGAACTCTCTCTCCTCTCTCTCTCTCTCCTCTCTCTCTCTCTCTCTCTCTCTCTCTCTCTCTCTCATATTTGATAACACATCGTAGACTACTCTGTCAGGAGAACACACACACACACACACACACACATATATATATATATATATGTATATATATATTATATATATATATATATATATATATATATATATATATATATATATATATATATATATATATATATATATATATATACTTTCTGAGTGGGGACACCTTAATGTGGTGAAAGGATTTGCATAGCGCAATGATCAGCAAAGGCGTACTAGGTTGGTTTGGTGTGAGCGATCAAATTGAAGTCTCCCACCATCATCAACGTGTATACAATGGATCTACTGTACCTTCCTGAGCATCTACTGTAAATATGTGGAGACGAAAATAAATGGGAAAGCTTTATCCCATTGG
>NC_090727.1:32571366-32576366 GCF_036898095.1 Palaemon carinicauda
GAACCCCAGTCCGGCAGATTGCCAGGCAGTTAACAAAAGCAATAGAGGTGTTGAATTAATTGTCTTTCCCTAAAGGTTTTTAATCGTGACATTCCCAAAGTTGTGATGTGTAAGGGACAGATGCGAAAAGGCTAGGTAGTAATTAGGCCTGTGTGAGTGTGCACGAGTCAGCTGAGGCTAGATACCTATCCTCTATACCTTGGTGAGGATAGTTACTTCGAAGCATGTACATTGCACCTAATTCATCATGACACAAAATCTCTTTTCCATTTCCCTTATCTCTCTCTCTCTCTCTCTCTCTCTCTCTCTCTCTCTCTCTCTCTCTCTCTCTCTCTCTCTCTCTCTTTGCAAGTTGAAGAATTTAGTATTCTTGTGGGTGTGGTGGACGATATTAAAAATACATTAATTGGTGGAGACTTCAACTGTTAGGTAGATGATGAAAATGATAATAAGGCTAAAGAACTCAAGGAAGTATTTGAGATGTTTAATTTAATAAACAGTGTTTTGGTATCAACGTCAGTAGGTGGTCATACACTCGACTTGGTCATATGTGGAAAAGACTCAGACCTAATAAAAAACCTTGAAGTGGAACCAGACTTTGAGATCTCAAAAACACATAAACTCATCACCTTTAATGTTAATATAAATTGCACCAGAGTATTGAAAAAATGGATCACATATAGGGAACGGGAAAATTTTGATGCTGAGAATTTTATTGAAGCTAGTGTAGCGCAAATGTCTTGTGTGAACACACAATGTGAACATATGGTAGACATAGAATGTGTTGGGTGCTATACCAAGAAATACAACGACAATTTTGGAAAAATGTACGATACCATGTGTCCCATAAAGAACAAACAAATAGTGGTACGCGAAAAAGTTAGATGGTATACTAGTGAGCTATTAAAGGCAAAAAGACACAGACGTAAGATGGAAGGTAGATGGAAAAGAGCCAAATCCTTACAAGCCAGAAATCTATATAATAAGGCCAGAAATGACTATAACATCCTGTTAGAAAAAACAAAAAGAAAATTCTACAACGGCGAATGTAAAAAAACTAATAACATGAAGGACTTTCACAAAAACCTTGATGATTTGATGGGATTAAAGAAAAAATATGTCTTGCCTGACAATGTTTGTGCAGAGAGTTTTGCTATATTCTTTAGTGAAAAAATTGATAAAATCTATAGAGGCTTCCCCCAAAATCACTTGGAAGGACAGTCAGCTATGCCAGTGAAGGAGGGAAAGAAGTTAATAAAATTTAAGGAAATAAATATGTGCGACTTGTTAAAGGTTATGAGAGAGATGAAGAATACATATTGTGGAAACGACCCTTTCCCAAACAGTTCAATAAGTGAAGCTCCAAACAAACAAGTCGTATATAATATTTACCTGAACATAATTAACCTAAGTATATCGCAATCCTGTTTTCCTAGCTGTGAAAAAACTGCGTTGATCAAACCAATTTACAAAGGGAAAGGTGATGTAAACGAGCTGAATTCATATAGGCCCATTTCAAATTTATCCTACATGTCAAAGCTTATTGAAAAAGTCATAATTGAGCAATTATGGGCGCATATTGACGAGTTAGAGGTATTCCCGGAAAATCAATCGGCCTACAGAGCTAATCATTCTACAGAAACTACTTTGTGCTCAATAATGAATGATATGATAGGTCTTCTTGATGGGGGAAAGTATGGAATTTTAATTATGTTAGATCTTAGTGCTGCTTTTGACACTGTTGTGCACGAGTACTTACTTGACGACTTAAAGTCTATTGGAGTGACTCAGGAAGCACTGAAATTTTTGCGAAGTTACTTAGTGAACAGGAAGACTATTGTAGAAGTTTCTGGAAACCGATCCAATGAGAGAATTCTTATGAAGGGTGTACCACAGGGTAGTGTCCTGGGCCCTATCTTGTTTAACATATATACTATCGAGCTATCACACATCTTGAAAAAACAAAAAGTGGGTTTTAAACTATATGCAGATGATACTCAGTTTTACCTCTCAATTTCAACAACACAAGATACAGGGAAGAAAATTGATGAGATAATGACTGAAATAAAAACATGGATGCAGAGGAAAAAGCTCAAATTAAATGATGATAAAACAGAATGTATGTTCTTTGGCACAAAGGTTGCTTTGAAGAATTACCAGTTAATTCAAAGTATAAAAATTGGTGATGCTGATGTTGGGATTGTGCCTGTTGTGAAAAATTTGGGTGTACTGATAGACTGTAATATGTCAATGAAGGACCAAATTGTGAACACAGTGAAAGTGTGTAACTATCACCTGAGAAACATAGCATTTATTAGAAAATATTTAACAGAGGGAAGTACAAAAATTTTAGTGATGAGTCATGTAATATCAAGGCTTGATTATTGCAATTCTCTGTACTACAAATTGCCCAATACACTACTAAGGAAGCTTCAAAATGTGCAAAACCGGGCGGCTAGACTGATAAAAGGCATTAATTCTCGGGAGAGAATAACTCCTGCACTGATCGATCTACATTGGTTACCTGTTAAGGCTAGAATTGAATTTAAAATTTGCTTGTTGACTCACAAAGCACTTACAAGTGATAAGCCTAAATATCTTCGTGATTGCTTGGTCCCTACCCTGAAGCTACCAGCGCCGCTGTAAGAGTTAGACATGCAGATGACCCACATAGACTATTCGAAATTAGTGTGAATCATGCAATAGGAGGAAGAACGTTCAGTTATGCTGGACCGAGACTCTTTAACGACCTTCCACTCGATGTCAAGAATAGCACAAATGTGGCAGCTTTCAAGAAAAACCTGAAGACTTATCTTTTTAGAAAGTGTTATAATAGTGACCTGAAAACTATTAAGCCTGAATACAAATGCTAGCGAAATAACTGATAACGATACAGAGCAAAATATTAACTGGAAAGGAATTATTTTTTCATACACCAAGGCCCGCCTGAACAGACCTTTAGTGTTTGATGGAGGGCGAGAAATAAACCTCTAAAAGTAAAAGTAAGTAAACAATCGGTGCTCGTTTCCCTTTGTCTGTGCAGTAATTGTGGATGAAAGGGCTGAGGGGCGTCGTTGTCTCATGGCCAGTTCTCAAAGTTGATTTCACTTATCTTTAAAGTTTCTGTTTTTATTGGATTCCCATTTTTACTCTCACCTTTATTAGTTCTTTCTCTGTATCTTATTTCGGATAATCTGAATGAATTGCAAGGACACGAATAGAAACCGAACTCTGAATTCTCGTTGAAAAATCCAAACAATAAATGAAAATATCTTTCATAAACTTTCTCTTTCAGATTTTTGAAAATGGATGCAAAGACTGATAGGTTTTGGCATAAAGAAGTTCCGAAATTCCTCGGAAATTTAAATGGCGGTGAAGCCCTATAGTAAAGGTTTCTTTGGGTTGAAGCTTTATTCACCAATATATTTTAATTTTTTGGATAAACCGAAAGAATGGGTATTGAATATTTGAGAAAAAGAAGTTTTAAGTTTCGATAATGTTAAATAACTATTAATTAGTCTTTATTTGAATTCCAGGGGAAAACAAAAATTGTTTATTATTAAAAAAAAAATGCTGAAAATTATTTAATTTCTAACTCCATTTATACTCTCGGCTTCTTGTACTTTGTTGGAAAATATAGAGGAAAATTAATATGCTGATTAAATTTATTTACTTGCGGAAAACTATATTTCGAATAAAGTATTTTTGTGAATTTTTTTATTCATCCATACATTCAGTAATAAAGATGTAGTTATGATTTTAGATGGAATCCTGAAATAAAAGGCAGCAGAGATCACTCCCACAAAAACGATTATTGCTATGTTTTTATTATTGTTATTATTTAATAGGTTTAAACAAAGATTGATTGAATAAATGCACACACACATGTATATACTGTATGTATGTAAATATATATTGTATGGGTATATATGTATATATATATATATATATATATATATATATATATATATATATATACATATATCCATACAATATATATATATATATATATATATATATATATATATGGCATATATATATATATATATATATATATATTATATATATGGCACGTCTCCCAGGGCCTGACCTTACAGACAGTTGTTAAAGATCTAACGCAATTTAAGCCGTATTTCAGGAAAAATTACATTTACTTCTAAATATACCACAACAACAACTACTACATAACAAATACAAATATATCACCACCAAATGACGAGTTCCGGTTTAAAGCTTAAATTCAAAAGGCTTCAATTGAGAAGCGGACGAGCAGCTATTGAAATGGAGTGAAATATTTTGACTTTGTTTCTCGGCGGCTTTTTCTATTTAATTTTAAAATTTCCAAATCAACTATGTATCGATGAACTGGTCGTAAATCGGATAATTTATTCCTGGGAAAAATAAAAACATTCCAGTATTTTAAGGACTCTCGATAAATGGTTTTCTATGACGAGTTGTGTCAGTTGATGAAGTCAGTAATTGATGTTTATATATAGACAGTATCGGACGGTGAAAAGAGCCAGAGAGTCTGCCGGTTAATTAAGAATTTCCATATCAATTCTATCATAAATTAATGGTGTGTGGTGGATAGTTTAAAAGATATATGATGATAGTTTAAAAGATATATGATTTTATCCCATTCCTTTAATGTTGTTTTAAGACATTAGAAAATGCTCCAATCAAAAGTTTATATCTTTTTATAGCGCGGTGCTGTTTAGCTTATGAATATTTTTTAATGAATTTAATAGAGAAGAAACTACTGTAGTTTTCTATAGAAGCTTATTTTAACACATACAAAGAGGCTGCTAATTAGGAGCATCTCGTTTTAAAGGAAAATATCAATTGCAAATACAAAAGGAAATAATTCTCTCTCTCTCTCTCTCTCTCTCTCTCTCTCTCTCTCTCTCTCTCTCTCTCTCTCTCTCTCTCTCTCTCTCTCTATGTATGTATATGTACATATATGTATGTATATATATAATATATTTAATTACACATACATT
>NC_090727.1:32581366-32591366 GCF_036898095.1 Palaemon carinicauda
TCACAAGGATTGTAAGGTTGCAGACTCTAGAAAACCCCAGTCCAGCAGATCGCCAGTGAAGGATGTTTCCAATTTTTGATTCTCCAAATTTAATACTTGGCTTTGTTTCTTTGAAATTATGAGTATTTGATTATTTCTATAAACTTTTCCCATTCTTACAGTTTCTAATATTATTACGTGCAATGGCGAATGTTGGAGAATTAAGGTGAAGAATTAGTGTTTGTTTAACAGTACTCGTAATTCGATGAAATCGGAGATGGTGGAAAAACCAAGTTAGCTATATATCTTTCTTTTTTACTTTTTCTTGTGGCTTCTCTCACCTCTCTTTCCAGCCCCTCAACCATGAAGCAGACTCTAAGGGTTCAGACATCGTGTTTGTCCATATACTTGAGCCAAGGTCTTCGCTTTCAAGGGCGAAGCCCCTCCGAGAGGAATGAATGGTTTAGACGGGTTTGCTCTCTGACCTTTCGTGGAAGCTTTGAATGTTTAAATGAATCAACTTTTACAGGTGTACATCAGAAGGGTCCTCGTGTGAGCAGAGTCTATGTACCTTTCGAATGTGAAACCTAAAGTCTTGTATCAAACTCTCCCTTTTATTACTTTTAGGGATTTTTTAAAGTATAGGTGAAACATAATAGTATTAAAAGTATTAAAAGCGTAAGTAGAGAATGGTATTAAAAGGGTAAATAAAGTATAGTAGAGAATAGTATTAAAAGTATAATTAAACCTGTAAAATAGGAAATCTGTGTCATTGTCTATGGATGTAGCAATCTGAACGTAGAAAGATTATCATGTCCAATTACTGTATGTATATATGTGTGTATAGATATATATGTATGTATGTATGTATGTATGTATATAAGTGTATATATATATATATATATATATATATGTGTGTATATATATATATATATATATATATATATATATATATATATGATCCGATAGAACCTTCTAAAAATACTTGCTTGCTTGAAATAGAAATTGTTTGACATTTACCAGGCAGGTTTTAAATTCCACAAATAGGTCATACGTCAGTTTCCTGTAAGTCCTTTTAAATCAAAATTTCACAAGCGACATTTTTTGGCTATGTATTTAGTCATAAGAAAAGACAGGAACGCAAAGCCCATTTTTATATAGTTGCAACCAATTATGAAATGATCTTCGATTGCTTAATTACTTAAGCAGTAATCGTTTGTATATGTCAAAGTTTATTAGTCGTTTATGAAAATATGCGAATGTAGAATATTTATGGTTTTGATGGGGCAGGAAATGCCGGGAATGTGGAATTGAAAGTTACTTGAGGTTAACGGGAAAACTTATTGGCTTCAGTGGTCTCTGTGCGTAGTTCGATCCGAGGATAGTTTCTTTTGATCTTATTGCTTAAGTATTTTACAAACGCTGTTCCTGTTAACAGATGTTTTAGGGGAAGGAAAAAAGCATTAACGTTTTCCAGGTTTTTACTTTATTAGGAATTGAAGGGAACTTCTCTCAGGTTTTATAACACAGGGACTCGAAATGCACTTGCTTTAAAGGCTAATTGTGATAGGAAAATATATTACCATCCTTGGAATTTCCTTTGTATAATTGTTACCTTAGCCAAGCTGGTTATATGTTCGAGTTGGTTTATTCACTTATTTGTTTGTGGACAGGATTACGTAAAAATACTCAACGGAAGAAACTGGGAAATTTTGGGGATGGTACATATCAAGATCAATGTTTTTGGTCGACGTTGCACTTTGCACAATATACTGCACAGTCAGCATATGAAACCTTATAGAAACTGTAAATTCAACGTTAAATAATTATCCTTTTTATCCAAGAAGAGAATGAGACAATCCGAGAGGGAACTTTTGTAACAGGTTTTTCCTTCCTCTCTGTCCATCCTTTGCATTTCAAATAAGGTTGAGGAGAGAGAGAGAGAGAGAGAGAGAGAGAGAGAGAGAGAGAGAGAGGAGAGAGAGAGAGAGAGAGAGAGAGAGAGAGAGAGAGAGTGTGTGTGTGTGTGTGTGTGTGTGTGTGATGGGGGGGGGAGATCAGTTCGTCACTGGAATTGTCGAATAAAGAAAATGATTCCAAATTGGGAATATTCAAAGATCTTCTCTCTTTCTTTTTCACTGATGTCTGGCAAATTCCCGTTGCTCTATATTCCCACAAAACGAGTTTTAGAGAATGGAATTTGTCTCCTTTATCCTTTTCTACATTTGTTGCTCACATCGTTGGAATAGAGAGAGAGAGAGAGAGAGAGAGAGAGAGAGAGAGAGAGAGAGAGAGAGAGAGAGAGAGAGAGAGAGAGATAAGCGATCAGTTCTCCCCGCACAAACCGTTACAATGACGGTAACAATTATCGTTTGACCTTGTTTACGGAAGCACGAGGGGAAAGGGTTGCCTAAATGGGCGTGAATTAAAGGGAACACAAAATGGAGGTATCTTAAAGAAGGTCATGTCGAATTAGGTCAATGGAGTTTTGAAGATCAGTGGAAAGGAATTGTTTTTAGTACATTTAGAAAAATTTTGAAAGTAATAAATAGAACAATATAAGATGAATATATTCGAAGTAGAGGCCATAACCACAAAGAAAGTGGTGAAGGTATTAACAACTTATGAATATAACGGTTATAAGCACTAAAGCAGCTAAGAAGAAATTGTAATAAAAGCAGCGTCTGTTATTAAATAAAACTTGAAAACCGTGGTCAAAGGAAGCCAGGTAGGAAAGGAAAACATTCTTTGAAAATTATAGAAAACTATTTCAATAAACACAAGGAAACTTGAAGTGATGCACGAAGAAGTTTCGTCTTACGGCCGGAAGAAGGGAAGTTTAACGGGGGAGGGGGGAAGAGGGCTTAGAAATGTGGCTTGTGTTTTGTTGTTGCAGATTGCCTGGCCTTTACGGCCAGACACTGGCTCTTGCACTCTTGCAACCTGTAGGTGTTTGTTAGATTTGATTAGGTTTGTAGGAGATATAGGATATGGAATAATCTGCTACATTTATTTTTAAGTGGTTTGGGATGTGGGAAAAGGATGATCGTAACTTTTATTTATAGTCATTCAACTTTTTATTTTTTTTCATTTTGGGCCTGGCCGTCTGGTGCACGCTATCTATTCCTTTGCACTGTTCTCTTCAGTTCGGACAAAATCTGGTATCGAAACAAAATTAGAATATTGTCTATTTTTTCATTGAATTATTTAGTGCGATGATTCATGAATGCCTTTTTTATATAAATAGCTGGGTCGGTACGCAGACAAAATGTCGAAAGACAAAATGTCGAAGGTCAAAATGTCGACAACCAAAATGTCGACGGTCATAATGTCGACACTCTTTGAATATCAATAGACAAAATGTCGAAAGAAAAAATGATGATTGTCAGCATGCCGTTACGTTAGCCTGACAGTCTTTAAATCTTTAAATTACCTATTCAACAGCCTAAACAGTTTATTAAATCGTTTTTGCTATATAGTTTAACGAACCAGTTTAACTGCTTTTAAATAACGGTGTATTCAAATCTTATTTCTTCATTTCCTTTCTTGGAAGTCCAACGGTGTATTCAAATCTTATTTCTTCATTTCCTTTCTTGGAAGTCAGTCTTTATTATTACTTTCATAAGGCTTCCAAAAATGGAGTTTATCAAAACAAATAAAGGAGGTAAGAAGCTTGTGCACGATGGATACATTTACGTGATCGATAAGCAGAAAGAAGAAAAAATATATTGGAGATGCGAGAAACGGGGACTTTGCAGTGGAAGACTTGTTAGCAATGGTGAAGGGATATCAGTATCTCAAGAACACTGCCATCCTCCAGATTTAATGCGAAAAGAGGTGCTCAAAGTAAAAGAAGAGTTGAAAGAAAAAGCTAGTGAGTCGGAAGAAATTACTTCCTCGATAGTGAACAAATGTACTCAAAATATTCCTTGGGAAGTAGCCGGAGCTTTACCGAAAAAGGAATCACTTTCACGTACTGTGAAGAGAGTACGTAATTCTCGAAACGGTGATGAAGATTTAACTGTTACAACGAGAGGGGAAAACTTTTTACAGTACAGCTGTGAAGAATTGAGTATTTATTCAACATCAAGGAATCTCCAACTTCTTAAAGAAAAAATTAGATGGTTTTGTGATGGCACTTTCGATTGCGCTCCAATAGGAAAACAGCTCTACACAATTCATGCCATGATACAGGAAAACAAGACTCTTCCTCTCGTGTATTGCATAACAACCCATAAAAATGAAAAGACTTATGACACCATATTCGGCTGGCTTGAAAGTCGTAACTTGCGACCAGCCTCAGTATCACTAGACTTCGAGCTTTCCGCTATCAATAGCGTAAAGAAATTTTTCCCAAACGCTGAAATCTGCGGATGTTTCTTCCATTTTGGACAATGCCTATGGCGAAAGGTGCAAGGACTGGGTTTGCAAGCTTGGTACTTAAAATCTGAAAATGCAATGCTTATAAAAAAACTTCAGGCAATTGCATTTGTGCCACCACATGATGTATATGATTGTTTTGACACTTTGGTATCAAGTTTTGATGATGAAACCGATAACATTTTAGATGGATTCTTGCAATACTTTGAGACTACATGGTTAGGCGTTTTTCAGTTTATCTGAAATGTGGCGGTTTATTGAAGGCCGAGAAATGATTGAAAGGATTGAGAGAAAATTTATATATATATATATATATATATATATATATATATATATATATATATGTGTGTGTGTGTGTGTGTGTGTGTGTGTGTGTTATTTATTTTAGGAAATTAATAACCTAAAATACCTAAATTGATGCAGTTTTCAAGATCTTATTTATGGTATTATTATTATTATTATTATTATTATTATTATTATTATTATTATTATTATTATTATGACGAGTCCACTGGGTCACATATCTTACACTCAAAAGGTTTGCTGAAAATAATTTTGAAACGGTGATGTTAATGAAGTGGACAGCTGTGCATCGAGTGACCTAAAAACAGAAGTAATTACTGTCATACTCCATTATTTGGAAAGAATGGATATTTTCGATTTTCATTTATCCAGAGGTTTATACCGGAGAGGAAAATGCTGGTAACAATAAAATTATGGTCTTAATTCATATCTGCAACGCGTTGGAAGTGGATGGGGGAGGGGGGCGGGTATTTTACGCCAGGGCGTAGAATTCCTTTTCGAATACTATTATCCGGTTGGGGTTTTGGAACAGCCCGAATGTTTCGACATCAATCACGTATCGTTAATCCGGTCTGTAATCCGATGGCTCAACTCTGGAAAATGTTTCGAAATGATTGCAAGTATTTCCAGGACGCTTGATGAGATACTTATTCCTATGACGAGTTGCGTCATAGTTTGTGAATATAGAGTTATGTTTATTTGCAGGTCGAAGGGAAGTAGGATTTTCAGAGAAATTAAAAAAGATAAAAATTGTTTTATTTCTTATCTAAATATATTTGAGCATCGATGTGAATGAAAAATTTAGTAAAATCTCTTGTGTAGTTACGCGTTTTATATTTTCATTTGATTCTATTACAAAGCATGGAATGATTTATTTTTTATAATAGGAAATAAAATCAATTTCCTCGAAAACTCACTCTCTCTCTCTCTCTCTCTCTCTCTCTCTCTCTCTCTCTCTCTCTCTCTCTCTCTCTCTCTCTCTCTGGGATGTTTACACGTTGTTAGTAATTTCAGAATTATAGGAAAGGTTACATGATTATTCTTTCATCGGTGAATTGCAAAAGCTTGCTGTCAGACAGATATTGATTTCCATGTCCATCCTCCCCACAAAAAATATATTCCAGCTAGGATTCATTAGCAATCGATTTTTTTTTCTTTTAAGATGATGAATGAAAGAAGTTTTAGATATAATTAGCTTTGCATTTACACTTTGTCAATCAATTGTTTTCTTTTGGCCACCCTTATTTGTATTTATTGATGACGACTCTTTATATAAAGTATTTTTTACCAAGGATAAGTTAAAGATTAGTTATCATAGGTAAGGATAAAACAAAGCTTTAATCGAATCAAATACTGAGCCAAATTTTAGAACATAAACGACACAAAACATTTTGATTTGAGACTTTATAAAGACTTGAAAAGCAAATAAATATTTCATTATTTTCTATTTCAACTATCAGTGTATTATTTGATGCAACTTCAAACGACACATTTCCGACTGATACATATTTTGCTTTATGTTCATTGCGTATTTTCAAACTATTAGAAAAAAAAATCATTACCATGAATTATTTCCCGACAGCTGATGCATTATGATTTCAGAGTAGTTTTTCATTTTCTGTACTATAAAACCACTTAAATGAAGTGCACTTTTTGTAAGCAGATATGCCAATTGTTGCAAAACTCCAATGCTTTGTACATTATTTAGAAGTGAAAAATATAAACGATGCATTGTGAATATTTACACAATTTGGATTCCTCTCTAAAGTTGATATTGAAGAGACAGTGAAAGCCGACTTTCAAAGCCTCTGATACTCATTGTGGAAAACGACAATAGGAAAATGCATCGAACGCTAAATCATATTTTGTACCGTGAAATTTCAGTCAATTATAAGTAGCAGATCTACAGTGCTATTTTCCATCACTTTCATGTGCGATTGTATTAAAGGTTCTTCTGTGTGCGTGTATATATATATATATATATATATATATATATATATATATATATATATATATATATATATATATATGTATATGTATATGTATATGTATATATATATGTATATATATATATATATATATATATATATATATATATATATATATATATGTATATACAGTATGTGTATGTGTGTGTGTATGTATATGTGTGTGTACTGTACATACTTACACGCACATATTATACAAGCGATTAATATAAAAATTTTAATATTTATACAGAGTAAACAATAAATGTAGATTATATTACTGATGGTAATATGATCGGTTGATGCGTAAAATTGATTATGCGAATAACGATAGGCTGTGTGAATTAGTCATCAGCAATAGAATATTGTGGGTAACTTTTTTATGAATATATTAGTATTGGAATAAATTCACGGTTTCAGAACGACGCTTTTTCATTAAACATTGTTTGTACTTTACCTCATAATTTTCTGCCCATTTATAGATTTAAAGGTTTTGTTGATTTTTCAAATGGAGAGGATCACTAAGTAGCACTAAGCAGATTAGTTAACAATGATTGGGATTATCTCATTTCAAATCCTTTGTAAATTATGAGTTGTTTTAGGTTTATAAAATCAGCTTCAAATGTTCCGCCCAATGTCACTATCTGCAAATGCTGGAGACGAACAATTGTTTATTTAATTAATTAATGAAACAAAGTTCCGTGCATATCATGAACAATTAAACCCTGCTGAACAATCGGTTAAGATCATTTATCTAATCAATTTATGCATTCAGGTCGCACGTAGAAAGCATCAATTAGCAGGCTGGTCGTCGTGCAAGGGATTTAGTGAGGGTGATACGTCATAGCGTCTCCGTGGATTGTATCAATTGGAAATTAAGAATTTATAGATGTTGGATGAAAGTCTCTCTCTCTCTCTCTCTCTCTCTCTCTCTCTCTCTCTCTGTGATAAGACTTATTTTTTGTAGCGTAAAAGGAAGGGTGCACGCAATAAGTGGGATTTGCAATGTTTTCTCCAGGGCAGGGAAATACGAAGAGAAAGGAAAACAACACGAAAAAATATAAGGGACTTGTTTCTCATACACAGCGAGAGAAGGCAACACTATAGTTGTGCTATTGCTGTGGCCTGGTGGTAGCTACCGTCCTTGCCTGGTGATTGCCAGACTGGAGCTAGAATTCCGTTCAGACTTGTTAGTTCTTTTGGTCGCTGCAACTTCATCATCTTTGTGAGCTAAGGATTAGGGCGTTCGGGGGAACCTATAGGTCTATCTGCCAAGTCATCGGCAGCCATTGCCTGGACTTCCTTGGTCCTAGCTTGGGCTTGATCGCTGATCATATGTAATATGGTCAGTCTCTTGGGCATTGTCCTGCTTGATAGGGCAATGTCACTGTCCCTTTCCTCTGCCATTCATGAGTGGTTTTAAAACCTTTAAAATGGAATAAGCTGTGCTTTGCCGGTCTTTCATCTCTGGCTAGGAACTTTCCTGTGGGAATTAATTTCTCTCATTAATGTGGAGAAGTTCAATAAATGTCGAAAAATCTATCTATAAGAGTGCCATTGTATGAATAACATTTTTATCTGGTCTTTGTTTATATGTAGTGGACTGCAAAAAACAATATACAATTTTGATCAATAATTAAAGACAAATTTTTATTAGTTTTCATTTGTATGGATGGCATATATACGGTATATACTCAGTCTGCATGTAAGTAATTAAAGGATTTAATCTTTCGTGGTCTCTGTTTTCCTTTAATTTTCATGGTGATAGGTTTTCCTCTTATTCCTGAATTTCCTCATAGAATCATGGGTGGGAGGAAGGGGGGGGGGGTGACCTTGCACCCTCACTACATACATGAATCTTTGCTGAAAACTCCCCCTCTATTAGTATACGATGGTAGTGTGTGTGTGTGTGTGTGAGTGTGATATTGTGTTTGTGAGCGTATGTTATCATAAGTATATAAAACATCAACGAACTCAGAGGTAACCATCGTTGTGAAAGAATGATAGTCTGTATACATTATAGCTTTAAATTTACCATTGACATTATTTGTCCTTTCCGTGAGCGGCTTTGAAATCTTTGGCCTGGAACTTTCCTTTGGAAATAATAATTTTTTTTTTTTTATGTGGAGAGTTTCAATAAATGTTGAAAAATTTGTTTAAGAAAAATTTATCTAGTGCCAGGACATAAATAGAATTTTATCTGATCTTTGTTTATATGTAGTGGACTCTAATGAACCATTTTGACCAATAAATAAAGACAAATTGGAAAGTTTTCATTTGTATGTACGGCAGATAGACACTCAGTATGGAAGTAAGTAAGTAATAGGATTTCATCTTTCGTGTTCTCTGTTTCCCTTTAATTCAGAAAGTGTAAGATTCTCTTCATATTTCTGAATTCCCTCATGGAAACATTGGGTGTGGGGGGTGGGGGTGGGGCAGCCTCGCTACATACATGAATCCTTGCTGGAAACCGCATGCTCTCTGACCTCGACCTCTAAGAATATAAGATAAAAATGTGTGTGTGTGTGTGTTTGTGTTTGTGAGCGTATGTAATCATTGGTATGCAAAACACTAATGAACTCAGAGGTAACCATCGTCGTGAAAGAATGATAGCGTGTTTATATTTTAGTTTATATTTGCTAGTGACATCATTTGCCCCCTTCGTAGATTAAAGGGCATTGCTGCCATGAGTGTATATGACAGCATTGTGGTTGCCTTTAACAATAGGATTTGTGAGCTGCACAAAGTAAGATTAATTATCGAAGCAAATTGCGTATTGTTATAAAGGGAAGGTAAACCTATATTCATATTTGTTGTAAAGCTAAGTGATAGAAAGTCATAAGTATATCAAAGAAGAGTAAATGATTTTACTGTGCTACTAATTTTAAAAGATCTAACATATTGAAAAGGATTACTACACTTTGGAATAAATAACAATGAAACGTCAATTGACAGGAACAAAATGTCGTAGGACACTGATATAGAAGAAAAATAATATTGAAAAAACTTCCAATTAAGATTAAATGTAGATCATTAACATAGGACGATTGTGGTCACCTGATGATATATATTCTTGGATTTATTTCTAAGGAATTGTGTGAAAGAAAAAAAATGAAAGAATATAATATCAAGTAGATGATACTTAAATTAAACTAGCGAAAATGAAGCAAACTTTTCTTTTCATAATTAGTTAAGTATCAAATTTTTCCATAACTTTCCTTTTCGTGTTAAAGACACCTAAGAAAGGTTGCCAAGTTAAATTCCATTGGGAATTTAATATTCCGTGAGCACGATCTTAAGCCACCAATTTCGGGTTGGGGTAAACCCATTAAGGCTTCGCCTTCCAAATATATCTTGACATGCGAGGCAAA
>NC_090727.1:32596366-32613866 GCF_036898095.1 Palaemon carinicauda
TTTTTTTTCCATGGTCGAAATGGTGAAAAGAATCTTGACAGCGAAAAAAATGTACCACTCTCATCTCTACTATTCAACTTACTTAGGATATTATAATACTGTGATCATTATCTTTGGAGGTGGATTTCCTCGGTGGCATAGTCGGAGACGACATTTAAATACTGTTTGAATAGGAACAAGTGTTATAAATGAGATCATCATCACGAATTGGGTAATTATCACCTGGAATGTCACGTGATTTGTGGTAATGAGGCTGCCAGAGACAGCCGTGTTATGTATGTCGGGTATTACGTCATCTCGGCAGAGAGCTAGTGGAAAGAAGATGTGGGCAAAGTGGAAAGAAGATGTGGGCAAAGTGGAAAGAAGATGTGGGCAAAGTGGAAAGCAGAAGATGTGGGCAAAGTGGAAAGAAGATGTGGGCAAAGTGGAAAGAAGAAGATATGGGCAAAGTGGAAAGAAGAAGATGTGGGCAAAGTGGAAAGAAGATGTGGGCAATGTGGAAAGAAGATGTGGGCAATGTGTAAAGAAGATGTGGGCCAAGTGGAAAGAAGATGTGGGCCAAGTGGAATGGCCACAGATTTTTGGCTTTATTAGAACCTTCCTTTTGGGGAATTAGTTTCTCCACTTTTTGAGATATTGTTGTGGCAGATGCGAGTTAGGAGGCAGAGGTACGGAGACTGTAAAACACGATGCCTCAGTGTATTGCTGTAGTTTATTTTTATCAGAGTTCATATCGAATGTGCTTCTGTAAAAGACAATATGCTTCAGATTCTTTTATCTCAACAACACAGTTCATAGCAATGACATTTGTATTACAATATGATCACAGATATCATTTTAGGGACGAAATTTGATTTCCTCAGTATATAACCATAGTAAGAGTCATATATCAAGTTTGAAGACCGACTATTCAACAGACAATCCCACAACTGGTTAGTTAATAAATATACTATGGTAGGTGTCATATCCTTTCTTCGTTTTATAATTAGTTTATTTTACTGTTATTTAAGATAAGGTTTGCTTTAAGTAGTACCTTATGGTGTTCCTTATAAATAGTTTGATATATATATATATATATATATATATATATATATATATATATATATATATATATATATATATATATATATAGTCAGTTCTCCTTATTCGCGGGGCTTAGGCTACAGAGACAAGTGCAAAAAGCAAGAGCCTTTTTCTGGAAATCTACTACTGCTACTGCTACTGCGGCTGCTTCTACTGCTGCTACTGCTACTACTACTACCTCAGTTAAAGGGACTTGAAAATCTATTCTCTCATTTACTTTAAGCAAAACATTTTTTTTGGGGGGGGAAGGGAGGGAGGGAACGATAGATCTTTGCAATAAATTAGGGAACAGAACTGCCCTTTTAAGCCGGGAGACTTTGAATGTTCCTACAGTGAAATTATAAAACGAAAAAAAAACTGTTGATATTATGTAGTGAAAGGCCTCATAAGAATGCCATCGCAAAGACAAAGTGTTTATCAACTTGAGTTAGTATTGACCAAAATGTAAAGTAAGTTCTCCTACTGTGTTTTATTCTTTAGAAAAGTTTTGGGTAAAATTTCAAAATGGGGAAACGAGATTTATAGAAGATAAAAGAGGTATGCAAAAGGAAAAAAAGTATAGATAAATTTAGGAGAATCACGAAGGGGGAAGAGAAAGGGAAATAAAAAAAAAGTAATGAACGAATTTGTGGCGGGTGAGGTAGTATGAACAATGCCATGACCCTTAAACTCGGGAGATTGAGGAGGAGAGTGGCAGTCAATGGGGGGAGGGTAAACGCAGTGTAAAGCTAAAAGATGTGATGCTAATCTGTGATCGGAATCATTCCACCGATCACGACTCGAAAGACAAATTACTACAGCTATAGAAAACGGAACGAATTCACAGAAAACGGAACGATTTCACAGAAAACGGGAGTTTTTTCTTGCCGACAAATTCAGAGAAAGAGGCAAAACCGTGTTTTAATTAATCAAGATAAATGCAAGGATTCTTTCAGGAATGCAAGAATAAAGATAGTATATGTTCCATAAAGTCTTTAGATGTAATAATTAATTATTATTATTTCGGTAGCTTTCGATAAGTACTGATATCTGATGGTATAAGTTATAACTTCTGAATTTATTTTATTACATTTTCTTCTGTTATTTCTATTATACACATACAGTACAAATAAAACGAATTCACAGAAAACGGGAGGTTTTCCTCTCCGCAGGACAAATTCAGAGAGGCGAAACCATTTAACTAATCAAGTTAAATGCAGGCTTCTTTCAGGACTGCAAGAATGCAGATAGTGTCAGTTCCACAAAGTCTTAAGATTTCGTAATAATGAATTAATTTATTATTTTGGTGTCTTGCGATAAGTACTGATATCTGATGGTAAAAGTTATAAGTTCTGAATAGATTTTATTCCACTTTGTTCTGTTATTTCTAATATGCACATAAAAAGATTATTTTAGTTTTGTCAGTTAGAATGCTTTTGCTTCTTCTACTGAATTATACATAATACAAAATTTTAAATCGAACGGAATTGTGGATGGTGAACGTTTGTGGCGTTTTGAATATTTAGGTTCAAGGGTTTTGAGGTTGTTTATTGATAGAGGGAAATGGCAGAAGGTCAAACAGGGAAAATGACCCAAACTCACTCTAATGTGAAGTGTAAGTTTGTCTAATTTTATTTCATCAAAAGGAAGGGATTATATATTTTACACTTTGTCTTTTGGTGTTTTCTTAACACTGTCCGAGAAAACTGTTGTAAGATTACTATATTAAACAAGGTGCAAAACGTTAGCCTTGCAATACTTTATTTAGTGAAGGGCGATGAAAATTACATACCCCATAGTTTGGGTAATTTTTTCCCCATTAATTGAAAATTTATGATAGAAAATATTACATAAATACATTGTGTGTAGAATAATATTAATTATTAGGAAACCCCTCTTTTCCGAACTTAATCATATTATATATGTATGTCACTCTATGGACGATATTTCGGGTTTTCTTCTATTCTTTGCTCTCATAAAACACTTCTTTCCATGTAAATGTTTCTGTTTATCAACATTTCAATTAATATTAATTTCAAACTTCAATGGTGTCGTCATTGATGGTTGAAGGACGCTCTGTACAAAGGAGATTATGTTGGTGCCAGACATGAACCGTGAAAAGTAAATCCCTTGATGTTGTAGGAAGGCCAAAGTGCCTTTGAGGATTAACTCTGTTCCTCTCCTTTGATGAACTCTGCTGGGAAATGGCCTCGGCCCAGCGGGCAAAAAAAGAAGCCCCTGTCTTTCCTCTTTGCTGGAAAGGCCGCCCCAGACAATGCGTAAGAGTTACTTCATGGCCGACAGTTACCCATAAATGGCCTTTGCCTCGATTCTAATTGTCGGCGTTTGTCAGGTTCATGGAGTTTTTTGTGCAGCTAACAAAGAATTCATTCAGAAAAGAAAAAAACTGATTGTTTTTACTTTTGTATCGTTGTTTGTCGATTCCAGAGAGACCACCAAGTTGTTTTACCTTATTCGGTTTTAGTGATCTGAATACAATTTTAGTAGTCGTTTTAAAATTCGTTTATGATGACAAGTTTTAGGATTTGTGTTTTAAAGAGATGAAATAGGAAAAGCTTATTAGTCCCCTCAGTATATAGGGAAATGATCTGGCCTTGTGAGCAGGATTTCTTTGAATATTCTGTAGTTATAAATCTCGAAAAGAATGGTTGAAATATTCTGTTCTCAATACTCAATGGAGTGCATGAGTGTGTTAGAGCAGGCAATGCAGCATCTAGAGCCAGAAAGGCGCTCTTTGAACATTTGATGTATTTAGAGTTGTGTTGGTCTATATGATAACTTCCCTGACTGATTATCGCCGGACTGGGCTTCGAGTCCCGCTCAAACTCGTTAGTTCCTTTGGCCGTTGCAACCTCACCATCCTTGTGAGCTAAGGGAGGGGTGTTGGGGGGAGCCTATAGGTCTATGTGCTAAGTCATCAGCAACCATTGTCTGGCCCTCCTTGGTCCCAGCTTGGACGGAGAGGGACTTGGGCGCTTATCATGGTCAGACTCTAGGGCATTATCCTTCTTGATAGGGCAATGTCACTGTCCCTTGCCTCTGCTATTTATGAGGGGTCTTTAACTTCTAAACTTATGAAATAGGAATTATATTGGGTAGGGATGAACATCAGGCACATGAAAGTTTTCTCTTACTTTTCTGATCGTGTAAACGTGTTCGGAAACATCTTGATGAATCGTGAAGCATCGAATATTCGGAAAAAACTTATATGAAGGTTGTAAAAAATGGTGAGAAAACAAACATCAAAGTGAACATTGAATTTATTATTTAACATACAATAAATCTAAAGCATGATATTATGCAGAATATAAATTAATATTAATGACACTTGATGCTGCCCCGATATCTAGGTAACTCTGGCACTAGTTACCTAACCTCCACACTCCGAATCGCTTATAACCAGTGAAAAGTTTATAAGATTCGTCGAGCAATACCATTACCATGATGCCACTGTGCATAGCCTATAAAAGATATACGTCTATCAGAAAATTGTACATGAAATTATTGCCTATGCAAGCGACTTAAAGTTCAGAGTAAGATTCAATAAAAAGATCTCAAAAGATATGATAAATGGCAAAGCAAAATATTAACAAGAGTAAATTCTTTCTGGTTACAAGTTTTATTTTTTACGGGATTAATGACTCAGCGCTAAAATTATTCATTCGATAACTTTAAATCTCGTAAAGTGTGCCAACATTTACCGAGACCTACCTCAAAGTTATCAAGCGCCTGCTTGCTCGATATAAATCCACGGAGTTGAAACCCTCTGAAGTAATCCAGCAGTATGTGGTGGATGCCAAAAAATATGGTAGGGAAATAGTATCCCCGTCTTGGCCTCTCTTCCATGCTGCTACACAAAACATTATATGGTTCCTCTGAAAACTCACTCCCTTGGAGAATCATGCCCTCGTCTCTCCATTGCACTTTGGTGAAACTGGTGGTACTTAGCACTTCATTATTTCACAGCAATAAAAGTCCTTCAAGTGAAAAGAGTTCATTAGTAATGATCACACATTAGTTGGCAAGTTTCTAACGAAGGTCGAGTTAATCCATTTTCCTTTAGTCAAGAGAACTGCTTCCTTGGAGGGTTAGGCAGATACTCCTTGGTAAAAATTCTTACCACTACTCGTTAACTTCGTTAACGAATTCAAGAAGGGCTAAATACTATGAAATGGTCTCAAATGCCAGCACACAAAGTATTTCCAGATATTAAATATAATAAGTTATTTAAATTTACATTTGAGATCTTTTTATTTTCCAAGAGAGTTGAAAACCAAGGATTATGAAAAAAGTCAAAGTACTTTTTTCGTACTAAAAATAAACAGGATAAAGAAAACGAGAATACAAGGATTCTGAAGTTGGAAAGAAAAAATATATTTAACACACTCCCCCCAAAACATTCAGTCCTGTTATGAAATAAAAACAGGATTGAATTTTTAAACATACCAAAAGTATTTACATTACCAGAATTTTTTTTTCTAATAATTGCCAAAATTATTTAAATTACCATCACCAACAATAAATAAAAAAGCCTACACAGACAAACTTTACTGTAAAATTTGTCTGGTCTTCAGAGCACTAATCTTTGCCGCTTTACGCTTTCCCAGAATGCGGTTGTTGGCCAGATTAGAATCATTAGAGTCATAATTAGGACTGTCTTTATCTTCATTTGAAGAAACATCAGGTCTGAAAAGAAATATTAGATTAGATGAATGTCTCTTAGTAAGTTCCCCAGTTCTGCCTTTCAGTAGGGTAACTCCAGTAACTTCCCCAAGCTCATTGAGAACTACATCATGGACTATTCCCATTGGGTATTGGTTTGGCTTACTATATGGTTCTTTAATTAGAACCACATCATTCTTTTGAAGAAGTGTATGTTTTACAGGTTTGAATCTGTCTTTTGCATTTACAGCTTGATTTGTCAAGTTACCCAAAAATTCTTCATGATAAATGTTAATCAAATGACTTCTGACTTTACGCAGTTTTGTGTAGTTTTCTTTAACTTTATCACAAGGAGAAACTAGATAGTCCTCATCCAATTCTAGATCTGGATGTCTTTGCAGCTCAGGAATTAAGTTTACTGAAACAAGGTCATAACCCCTAATTAGACACTCTGGTGTTATGGGATCAGGAAGTGATTTGTTTATATCTGTATCTCTTAATACCTCTTTAAAAGCTATTGGCCTTCTATTCAATAAATGGACAGTCTGACATATTAAAAACTCAAAATCCCTTATATCTAAAACATTATTTCTTATGGCTCCAAATAAGCATCTCTTAGTAAGTTTCACACAACTTTCAACCATTGAACCAAGAGCCGAGTTCCCTTTGAAAAACTGTTCAAACTGAAGGTTCTTTATGCCATTCTCTTCTAGATAGAGTTTAACTTCTGGGTCTTTTAAATAATCTAGAATTACGTTGCCTCCTGCTACTAACTGAGATCCTTGATCGGAAATACACAAATTTGGTAGTCCAAACTCAAATGTATGAAGCTGGAAGGCTCTAAGATACTCTTTAACACTCAAGTCCATGCACACCTTCAGATTTATAGCTCTACTCCAAGTACATGTGAAACATATTATCCATGCTTTTACTTTTTTCCCACTGGAACGTACAAAGAAGGGTCCCATGTAATCTACAAAAATATAGCGGAAAGGAATCTCTGGGGGATTAATCCTAAAATCTCTATAACAGTGTTGATTAAGATTAACTGTCCTCTCATTGAACCTACGGCATATGACACATGTGCAGATTATCCTTTTAACTACTGAAAAAAACCTAGGTATCCAAAATATCTTACGTACTTCAGCCAGTAGCCTATAGCATCCAGCATGTAAAAAACGTTCATGATAATCTGATACAATATATTTAGTTAGTAAACTATCCTTAGAAATTAGCAATGGAAATCGCATCCTTCGGTCATCTTTCAGTTTCTGCATTTTGCTACGTACCCTTAACAGGCCTTCCTGATCCACATAAACATTGAGCTGTCCAACTAACTTGGGGATATCTTTGAGCAACAGGTTTCTTGATTCAAAATAATCAAAAATTTCAGGGAAGTGCTTCTGCTGATCTCTTCTTATTACCATCTTTGTAGCCTCTGCAAAGAAGTTATGATTAATATCAAAACAGCTAATATGTCCAAACTTAACAGGATCCTTTAGTTTTAGTTTCATTTTCAAGTTATTAACAAAGATAAGTACTCTACGGAAAACAGAAACAACTTTATGGTAGCTAGAACATCCTGATAAAGCATCGGTATGCTCCTCAATCTTTGTAGTTATAGTACCATGATAAGACTGGACAACAACAGGAGAATCTTGCTTTACCGGAAGGGCAGGTATTACAAAATCCAAGATAGATTCCCTGTTCAGCTGACCTTCTGTCTCATTAAGCAGAAATTTGGGACCTGAAAAGTAGTTAGTTTTTTGAAGCTGCTTGAAAGATAAGCTGCGAGTGATGCAATCTGCTGGATTTTCACAACCTGACACAAGAAAAATGAATCGGGTGTTTATTACACAGTTCATTTATTGTGTGTAACCTATTTTGAACAAATACTGAACACTTCTGCCTTTTATCAAGCTTGGCAGAAAACCCATGTACCCAGGAAAGGGCAACGAAGCTATCCGAGTAGACTATCAACTTGCTTATTTTGATTGGCATCATACAAGAAATTCCGGATAACTCCTTATACAGACATGTAATTTCTTCTACGGCCAAAGTTATTCCTTGCAGTTCCAGAGATGGCATGCTTTTAGATTCCATTTGCTTGTTTACTATCCTATTTTTTGCAAAGACAAAACTGACCTTTCCTGTGGGAATATTTTGTATGTAAATGACTACACCAAACATCTGCTTACTACTGTCTGAAAATGCCAATAGCCGGTAAGTATCTTCTCTACTCCCAAAGACTCTTGGTATCTCTGCAACAGAAGCAGCATTTGCTTGTTTGGCAATATTCCGCCATTGCCTCCTAACATCGGCATCTAATTCTTTGTCCCAGCCCAGATCTTTGTTGCACTGTAACTGATGCAAAAATAGCCTTGAACGATTAAGAATAGGGCCATTAAAGTTAAAGAGATCATACTGGGAGGCAATAGACTGCAATACTTCCCGTTTTGTTCGAGCTTGTATGTTAAGACTAATAGGTTTAGTAGATAAACAGTCTTACTTCCTATCCCATGACAACCCAAGTAATTTTACCTTTTCATTAGTTTCTGTACTAATCTCATTATCTATGTGGTCTTGCAATGCAAAATCATTACTGATGTACTGCTGCAGGTAAAACTTGTAAGGCTCAAAAATGCTTTTTAGTTGTTGGTATGCCCAGAGAAGTTCTTCAGAACTATCATAGGCAACTGCAAAGTTATCCATGTAACATAGTTGATATATCATCCTCTTCAATTGTAAAAGTTTACTATCATCACAGTCTACATCTAAAATTAAAATCTTATATAGAGCAAGTAACAGTATTGCAGGGCTGCATCTTAAGCCAAAACTTAATCTTAAATTTCTGTATCCCACAACGGTAAAGTCTTCCTTCTCTACATTTCTGAACCATAGGCATAATAGCCTATTGCTATCTGTGTCATTCAAGGCAAGATTATTGAACGCTTTACACAAATCAAAACATAATAACTTCTGTCCAAATCTCAAATGTAATATAGCAGAGGAAAGTTTCTGGTTTAGATTTGGTCCTGAATATATAGCCTGATTGTGACTAATGGAAGGTTTACTAGAATCTTGCTGACAAAGATTAGACAAATACACTATCCTGCACTTTGTGGTTTCGCGATCCATTTTAAAGATGCCCATGTGAGGCAAAAAGCTATGGTTAGGGTGCTCTCTGATAAATTCGGGAAGGTTATTAATGCGCTCTATGATCCCCATACTTTCCTGTTCTTTAAAAACTTTATCCATTATCAATAGCTTATCCCTGTTATTTTGCAATTTTTTCAAGTTAGACTTTAAAATTGAAACTGCCAATCCCTGATTGGAACCTAATAAATGGGACACCTGAGGATTCCAAAATAAAGGAACAACAATTCTACCTTCTTTATCTCTCTTCATATTTTCAAGGGAAAACTTAACCAACTTCTTATTTATTTCAGAACTCCCAGAATCAGAATCATTAGGTTCAGACTTTACAAATCTATGACAACTTTCTTCTAAAATTTGGTTAGCTGCTTTGATAAGCTGAGATTCAATTATATCTCCCTTATCATCAAATACATTAATGTTAACGGGATCCACAGTATCTTTAAAAGCACAATCCGAAACAAGGCAAGTATTACCATTCCCGAAAATGCTACCCACTAAGTTGTGATCTGAAAGTTGAACCAATCCTTGAAAGCAACTTCCAACATAAGGTAAAAATGTTAAATCCTTCAATATTTGTTCCACATTACCATGTAACAATACTCCAGCAGGAGTTTCAGAATATAGAGATTCTAAGTTTGATCCAAACAAGTGTTCCTGCTGAGGAAGACAGTATGCTGAGCGAGTGCCAAGAATTAACTGAATACTCTGGATACCACAAGAATCATTTGACAAGCTTTCATCTGCCAACAAATAACCTCTTTCTTTGAAACCACTTACTACCTTACCTAATTTAGGAAGTTTTAACTTTACATTAATAGAAGGTATACACAGTGCTTCAATTTTTCTAATTCTATCCCCTATCTGTAAACTTACTTCAATCAGCTTAGTAGTATAGTTCTGAGTAGTGTTAATGCCATTTACTGTTAGAGAAATATTTTCCCTTACTGTGGGTAAATTATAACTGTCCGCAATATCGGTCAAAATGAAGTTACACTGACAGCCACTGTCTTTTAAACATCTTAACTTTAAACCATTATCCAAGGTAGCAGTAAAAGTGGGAAGAACAGTCTGCATGTCAGAATCACTCTGGAAAGGTTCCACAATGTTAACCATTGAGCCAGATATCTCCTTATTTTCCTTAGGCTTGGATTTTGCTTTATCTTTACCCTTATCTGTACAAGATTGGCTATCTGGTTTATTTCCATCTTTATTTGTGACTTGCTTGCCATCAATAGACCGAATACACAGGAAACTGAAATGCCACTCCGAGCAATACTTACATTTATTATTGAACCTATACCTACAAAATTTACTCAGATGATTTAGGTTAGAACATTTTAGGCATCCTTTCAATTTTCTTATTTTATCTATCTTGGCTTCTGCAGAGTCAAATTTGGCACACTTGTGGATAGGGTGATCAGCTGGTTTACCATCTACTTTAGTGCATATACTACAAGGCTTAAAGGTCTTATTTATTTCATACTTTACATCTACAGCTAAGCTGGTAGCTCCATGGTCACTAGTATTTGATGCTTTGGGGGAAAATTGTTTAGGGACTTCTTTAGTTTTCTTAGACTGGCTACAATAACGCTCACTAGCTTCAAAAAACTTTTCAACAATTTCATTTAACGTTGGCTTGGAGCTGTTAGTAATTTGAATCAAATGATTCTTAAATGCATCATTCAATCCTTCCCATATAAAAAACTTAAGTATACAGTCCACAGTAATTTTCAATTTGCGTATTCTTTCCATAATTAACCTAACCTTAGAGATAAATTCATATGGATCAGTGTTGTTAGAAAGTTTCAAATGGGATAACTGCCTCAAAACATTAAATTTTTGTGTGTCATCCGAAGCTAGAGCTTTCAGTAGTAATTGCTTTGCATGTGAATATCCCTGCTTATCTGCTTCCAAGGACTCTACTAAAACTAAGGCCCTGCCTGAGATCTGCTGCTTTAATAACAAGAGTTTATCGTATTCAGGGTATTCAAATTTACTTAAAGTGTCTTCAAATTCTTCAAAAAATCTAGCAAGGTCCTCGTCATCAGAACTGGTGTATTTAGGCAGGGGAGCTATGGGAGACTTAAGCAAACTTCTTGCGGAACTAAGAGAGTCATTCGAATGGGAAACTGATGAAGAGGGCACACTGGGGTTCCTAATAGCCACTAAGCAAGATAAAAGTTTGTCATTATAGACCTGACAGGAGTCCAATTCCTCCTCAGACCTAAGTTCTTCCTCTTCGTCGTCCCATTCCTCATACTTAAGCTCTAATATCTGCTTATTCAAGTCTTTCAATTCTGGAAGCCATTGTTCAAATTGCAAGAGTAATTTCTCCCTTGCTGCAATAGTTAATGTAGGAAAACTATCCTTACGGTTAAAATGTTCTGTCACACACTTCCTTATATACTTCCTTTGATTCACTAATCTCTTAAGTTCAGACATTGTGAATATATACAACTACCTGACCTATCACAAATATAATAAATATTCAAAGGCAAAAGTATGCGTAACAAAACGAAGCCGGTAAGTAAAATTCCCTTAATCACTTCACAGAATATACGTTAACACCAAGAAATACCGATGGCATCAATACTAGGCCAACGACGATAAATAAAGATTACCAAGGAAGCAAAGTTTCGAATATAAAAAATATCCAATGAAGGCAATTCCCGAGCAAAGAACTTATTTCAGAAATATGTTAAAAAGATTAAATTCACTTCAACCTTTACACTAAAGTATTAAAATGCAAAATAATAACAAAGTTCCACCAACAGTGCAAATGGAGAGTCATCGGGCAAGCATCAAAGCAAAGTCATAAGATCCTGTCACGGTCGCCATATTCGGAAAAAACTTATATGAAGGTTGTAAAAAATGGTGAGAAAACAAACATCAAAGTGAACATTGAATTTATTATTGAACATACAATAAATTTAAAGCATAATATTATGCAGAATATAAATTAATATTAATGACACTTGATGCTGCCCCGATATCTAGGTAACTCTGGCACTAGTTACCTAACCTCCACACTCCGAATCGCTTATAACCAGTGAAAAGTTTATAAGATTCGTCGAGCAATACCATTACCATGATGCCACTGTACATAGCCTATAAAAGATATACGTCTATCAGAAAATTGTACATGAAATTATTGCCTATGCAAGCGACTTAAAGTTCAGAGTAAGATTCAATAAAAAGATCTCAAAAGATATGATAAATGGCAAAGCAAAATATTAACAAGAGTAAATTCTTTCTGGTTACAAGTTTTATTTTTTACGGGATTAATGACAGCGCTAAAATTATTCATTCGATAACTTTAAATCTCGTAAAGTGTGCCAACATTTACCGAGACCTACCTCAAAGTTATCAAGCGCCTGCTTGCTCGATATAAATCCACGGAGTTGAAACCCTCTGAAGTAATCCAGCAGTATGTGGTGGATGCCAAAAAATATGGTAGGGAAATAGTATCCCCGTCTTGGCCTCTCTTCCATGCTGCTACACAAAACATTATATGGTTCCTCTGAAAACTCACTCCCTTGGAGAATCATGCCCTCGTCTCTCCATTGCACTTTGGTGAAACTGGTGGTACTTAGCACTTCATTATTTCACAGCAATAAAAGTCCTTCAAGTGAAAAGAGTTCATTAGTAATGATCACACATTAGTTGGCAAGTTTCTAACGAAGGTCGAGTTAATCCATTTTCCTTTAGTCAAGAGAACTGCTTCCTTGGAGGGTTAGGCAGATACTCCTTGGTAAAAATTCTTACCACTACTCGTTAACTTCGTTAACGAATTCAAGAAGGGCTAAATACTATGAAATGGTCTCAAATGCCAGCACACAAAGTATTTCCAGATATTAAATATAATAAGTTATTTAAATTTACATTTGAGATCTTTTTATTTTCCAAGAGAGTTGAAAACCAAGGATTATGAAAAAAGTCAAAGTACTTTTTTCGTACTAAAAATAAACAGGATAAAGAAAACGAGAATACAAGGATTCTGAAGTTGGAAAGAAAAAATATATTTAACACATCGAAAGACGTTTTATGATTGTATTTTAAATGAACGTTTATTCAACTTGATAGATAGAGTAAAAAAAATAAACATGGTTTGCTAAATAAACAATTCAGTTGTGAAATAATGTAATGAATATATTAACTTGGGGAATGTTGTTTTTTTTCGATTCTCATAATGATCAGCTTTCTGATTCTTGTCCGTTTCTCAGTCGTCATTTTGATGCAAGACATACTAGTGTATTTGTGTGTGTGTGTGTGTGTGTGTGTGTGTGTGTGTGTATCCTAACAAGTTCATTGCGAATGAAAGAGAAATTTCTTAATAACAAAAAATATATAAAAGATATGCTGTGACAACAATTATTCAGAGATCACAGTTTGCCACAATGTGTTTTATTTGGTGCAGTTTTCCTTTGTTTGTAGTAGTTCAGCTTGAACAAACAAATACAGAAAACAGAAAAGAAGAGTAGCGCCGAGTTTATCCCCATTACTCTCGGGGGCGAGCACTCAAATCCTGGGAAGGTTTTCGAAATGGGAATTGTTAGAGAAATGCTCCCATGAAATTTCGAGGGACAAAGCAAAATCCCAAATATATAATCGATATTTAATCAGTACTAAACATAATTTTATCATAGAAATTATACCTGATGTGATTATTACCATTTCAGTTTTCCACTTGAATTTTTTCCATGAAGAGAGGGGAAGTTTTAATAAAAAAAAAAGACAAATCGTATAGATTTGAGTATAGTGTATAACGACACAGACGCATACACATACGCTTTGAACATTAAAGCAGTATCCATTTCTTAGGAGGAAATTCTAAGCTAAAACCAGATGAAACCCTGGAACCGAAAACTTCCAGATTATTAATTGCTTAATGTACTTGATCACGGGCTCATCAGCAGTGCGTTGTAACCCCAATATTCAATCTTTACGGATAAATAATTCCAATTTATTTTCCTATCTGAAAATGTGCGTATGGACAACGCACTATTTTTATTGGCAGTTATCGACAGTAATTGTCTCGTCCATTTTTCCCAGGTATGTTTTGTTCCTCATTGCGAATTGCGCCATGAATATTCGGAGCGAGGAAAGGCAAAAGAAAAATTCAATCCCTATCAATCTTTCCTACTTTGGTATTGCAATGGCTGTTGATGGATCAATGTTTATGATCGTAATTGTCAATCATTGAGTGCGCTGGGAGGGTGGCCGTGTTGGGGGTGGGGGGGATGGGTGGGGGTATTTATATGTATCGTTATTACTTTGGTTGTATCGAACCCTTCATCGTAAAAATATGTAATGAATAAATCACGGTCTAACTACAGTACATGAATATCGTTGATTTATTTCTTCTCTCTCTCGCCTTCCAAACTTTTGAAGTTTTTTCGGTCTTCTGTGTTCCCGACTTCCTCGAACCTTCCTTTGGGATGAATCCTAACCTTTGCAGTCTCATGTCCCTCTTCTTACACATAAAGGAGTTTCGCTCTCTCCCACCTTCTTCTCCTTGACTGTCTTCATTCTTCCATCAAATACCAACGTTAGAAGGATTCTTTAGCAATAGTTGCAATTTATCTTCGTTGTCGCTAATCAGGTCTGAATTATCTTTATTCAAGAATCTATCTTTTCTTTTACTCTAATTATTTGTCGCAAAATAAGATTTATATGGTAATGTAGGTGTGTGTGTGGGGGTGGGGGTGGGGGGTCGGGTCGAGGAAAAGAAAACTCCACCTTGGAGGCTCAAGAAGTGTACTTTCCTATCTTTTATTTCCCCTCTTGCTGTTAAACAGATTCGTCACAATCCTCAGGTTTACTAAAATGCGAAAGGTGTAATGTTGAAAGATACGTTAAAAGCCTGGGATCTATTTTTCTTATTGAGGGGAGAGTTAAACTTTATTTAGTGTTCATAACCAATAACAGGATGGATCTTAATTCATCTAGATTTATGATGCTCAAATAAAGGCTATTTGATTATTATCAGGGTAATGTAAGTTATAGAAATAAATTTATAATGACGTTATTTGTTTTCATTGATGCTTTTTTAATTAATACCGGACATCTTGTAAAAGCTTGCAAGCAAATATTGCCCAAATTAGAAAGATATTCTATTGATAACCTTAAGTCTTATTTCTCTATCATGAAATGGACGACTTTTGCATTTATTGACTACTTGGTAATAGGTGTCTGACTGCAAGTTCTTAAAAGGTGCCTGAAAACCTGTTCATTTAACACCACCTTTGATTAGACTTTTCAGTAGTATTGTGTTTATAAATCTCAGGGCATGATTAATACGATTGTAATTCATCATGAGATGTCTTAATGATAATTTATTCGAGATTTTTCCCATTAATTTTAATTTTTCCCATTAATTTTAATTTTTCCCATTAATTTTAATTTTTCCCATTAATTTTAATTTTTCCCATTAATTTTAATTTTTCCCATTAATTTTAATTTTTCCCATTAATTTTAATTTTTCCCATTAATTTTAATTTTTCCTCCAGGATAATGACAGCATACAAGTCTAGTTTTACAAAACGGCTTGTATTTAGCTCTCTTGATGACCTGCAATCATGGCCCCTCTGTCATGGAATAACTTCCCTCTCATCATCATCATCCTAACTCGACTTGCAACGCCACAGCCAAGAGAAAGTGAAAAAGCCTCTTCAGAATTGCAGCTAAAATCACTATTTAGAATGACCGTGTGAGGTCAGCTGAGTCGCCCGATGACCCAAATCGCTTAAGCCCTATTAAGCATTTCGACTAATCTCTCTTGTTTTGGGATCTGTCGGACCTTAGCATAGGACCGACACTGGCTATCCCTGCAGAAATATTATTCTTTTTTTCTCTCTCTCTCTCTCTCTCTCTCTCTCTCTCTCTCTCTCTCTCTCTCTCTCTCTCTCTCTCTCATTGTATGACATTTTTGGCGATCTATTTTAATTAGCATTACATAATTATGTTATGAACAGTAGCATTGCGCCTTTCATCTCGACAATATGATATTCATTAATTGTATTGCACTAACCAACGGTCAATGTGCGCAGAATTTAAACAGTGAAACTTTTGCTGGTTATTATGACGTCTGACTGTCATCCTACTAGCAATGGTGTGCAGTTCGTGCTTCTTATTGATTTATTTTTTGTTATTTTAGTCGTCATCAATTATGGTATCTTTATCATTGGAGGTTGTATCATTATTGGTTGATCTGATCAATTGTTATTGCCAAATATGTGTTTATTTCAGTCCCTGATTTTCAACATTTTCATCACATTACTTAGAGGTTATTACATCCTTTTTCATTATCTGGCGTTTGTAAACTGCTTCATAGTCCATAGACTTCTCAATTTTCTAATGAGGCGCATTTGCACCGACTCGCAGCGGTCCCCTGTTAGGTCAGAAAAGTTTCCTGCTATCTTATTGGTTAGAATTATCTCGTCCAACCAATCAGGAAACGTTTCCGAGCTAAAGGGGCACCCTTGCGAGTTGGTGCAAATCTGCCTCATTAAAAAGAATGGACTATAGATATCCTAAGGCATGTGGCCGCCATTTATATTCCCCTTGGTTGAATAACTTTTCCAGCATTTGTTGTAATGTGATAATTGTCAATTCTGTTATGATGCATCCTCTTATTTTAGGTAACTGCCCTAGTTCTCTCATAATAATTAGACTTGTTAAAGTCAAATTTGATACAATATTTATGAAATTGCCACACTTTATTAGCTGGAGTTGCTCTGAGCGTTATGTAGTTTGAAAAAGGTATTTGTTGTAAACAGTTACTAAAACTTCCTCCTTTTTGGACAACTCTGCTGTGAAAGGCTTTTATTGTAACACGAAGCTAACCTTTACTTGAAAATGCCAAACTGTTATCATATGCCACGAACTAAATAAATATACGAGCATTTTATAAAATATTTACTCTCAAATGGAATTTGACAAATTTTCTAAATAATCATACGAGCATTTTATAAAATATTTACTCTCGAATCGGATTTGACAAATTTTCTAAATAATTATACGAGCATTTTATAAAATATTTACTCTCGAATCGAATTTGACAAATTTTAAACAGTACTCAGGGCTTCATGCTTTGTTGCTATATATGTATATATATATATATATATATATATATATATATATATATATATATATATATATACATATACATATATGTATGTATGTATGTATGTATGTATGTATGTATATTATATATTAAATTTAAAATCTTTTATCGGACATATTCTCAAAATGTCATTAATATTGGAAGCATATGAACATTTATGTTCATATATGGTTAAAAATGGAGACGAATCAACTGAGTTTGTTGCATTTCTTTTCTTGAATACATCTCTATAGTTATTTTCATATGTAAAGTTCACGTAGATTAACATGTAAGCTACTTATAAAGTAAAATAAAAAAAATAATCCATGGATACTCTCATAAGTCATATTCTCAAGCTGTGGACTACATATGAAAGTGCTGATTGTTTTTGTGACAACCATCTCGCCATGTTCTTGATGGTAATATATGTATAATTGATATTCCCTAAGGTGCATTTTTTCATATTCATATATTTCTCTCTTTCAAGTTCGT
>NC_090727.1:32618866-32668866 GCF_036898095.1 Palaemon carinicauda
TGAATGTTCAAAAATTCCGTTAAATTAAGTTTTTAGGAAATAGAGATATCACATTTGTGTCCGTTAATAATTCAAACAGTTTTCCGAATTTTAGTTAGAGTACTAATGATTTCACTTAGAATTTTTTTTTCATATATTCATCAATCATTTACATTAATTAACCAAGCAATAATTCATTGCTAGAATATGCGGAAAAAAGTACCTTATAAACCAGAGGAAGTAAAATATGCATAAAGAATAATCAGCCTTAAAACTCAAATACCCCAAAACTCTGTAAATGTGTTAGGAAAAGAATTGAGCTCAAAATGAATGTTAAAATTAACAAGGGAATATTGAAGCATCAAGTGTCTGAAATGCCACACCGAAGAAAGTTGGCCAAAAGATATTATAACTTGTTAATGTGGTCGGTCGCAGTAACCGTATTACATGCAAGCAGGAGTAGAGTTTGCAAGTTTGATGGTGGGTGTTGTTAACCTATCTTGGTCTGGTGCTTCTAAACTTCCTGGCAGGAAACACTTTCGTTGATTATGCAACACAAAAAAGGGAAAGTATTTCAAAATGTTATGCGAATGTATATCTTTCTGCATTTAGACTAAATCTCGTTTCTTTCTGCAATCTATACATGCTTTTGAGGAGAGCTTTATCATTTCAAGATGGTTTAGAAAGAGCTGAATTTTAGTAATTCTCAAAAAATGTGTTAAAATTAAGCATCAGTAGTTTAAATTTTCCATAAATTTATCCGTTGAATCACTTGGATAAAAATCAGATCAAATCAACTTTAGTCAATTCACACCTCTACACAGAGGCTCATCAGCACCTGTCGAACACCCGATTCACTCTGCGCCATTCACCTTCATTATTATTATTATTATTATTATTATTATTATTATTATTATTACTTGCTAAGCTACAGCCCTAGTTGGAAAAGCAGGATGCTATAAGCCCAGGGGTCCCAACAGGGAAGATAGCACTTAGCAAAAAAAAGAAAGATATATTTATATTTTTATTTTCTAAAAATTATTTATAAAATAATTTCAGTAGTTAATTGCAGATTTTTCACGCAAAATACAAAACAAGAGTTTAATGCTAAGCTGCCTATGCTCAATGCAAGTATCTTGCCTGATATGCATTATCCCATCACATCATTTATTGTAGAGAAGCAAATTATCATTCTGGAATTTTATCGTTATAAGAATATTTTCATTGATTTTTGTATCATTTTGCCATCATGCATAGAAATATAGGTAAACACTTGGGTTTATGTAATAAATCATAAGAAAGGAAATTCTTCTCCGTCGTTAATTGAATGTTGTATTATTTTTGGTTTCTTTTTATAGGAATCTGTTAATCAGAGAAACTATTATTGACTGGCGAGGAAGGCTTGTCAGGTACAGACATTGATTATGAACCTTATTGCCCGGAATTCCCTGTAATCTGACAGAATCTTGAATACGAAAATACTCGTTCATTATACAAGAGAGGGAGAATAATACTCTTTGATTTAAATGCAAGTGGAAAATGCCTTGGGAGTATTACCTGCCAATGTGGGAATAGGATGACGACAGAATATTTATTCATATTTTCTTTAAAAAACAATGAATCATAAATTTCCAAGAACATTGATGAATTTTTCGCATGATCACATCAATGGCTTTTGTATGTTTATAAGAAATGAAAAAGTGTTGGGTGATTTGGTGAAAAAGAGTTGGAAGTTGTTAATGTAAGAAGTGCAAATGGTGATTTCCGGATCTCATGCGTATCAAAGAAATAAGAGAAATTTTGAAGTATATGAAGTGGATCAGATTATTTTTTTTTATAAACTTTTTATGAAATGAATATCCTTGAATTGTAATGTCTGAATTCCTAAGTATATACCTTTTGTCTAAAGGATTTTATTAATCTCAATATTTTATCTCATGATTTGCTGTTACCAAAATTTTGAGTTTTATTTTATGATAAATGTTTTATGTCTTTAAAGCTACTTTTCCTTCCCGGAGGCCACGCCAAAATGCAAAGTAGAATCGAGCAGAAAGAAAGGCAATACGTGCGAAGGACAAGAGACATTCAGCTGGTTAAAAAGGGACAATTTCATTACTGTCCTGCAAGGAAAATGCGAAGCAATCCACGATCCAAAACTTTAAGGGTAATAAACCAAGAAGCAGAATTTTAGTTTACTTTCCAATAAACTTCGAAGGAACTGGAATGTCTCGGAAAATGGCAAGACAATATACAAACAAGAGCTGCATTTTTCTCAGTCCTGACATCGTTCAATTTTAGGCAATTTGTGTACCATTTAAAGCTTTATGTTGTGAAATATCACAACGTTAGGTAATAAAGATTATTCGTATCTACTCAAAGCAGAATAAAAGTAAATTGGAGGAAATAATTGATAAAACTGATACCGTTCTTTAGCGTTTCGAGAAATTTGATGATTGAAATATAAGTATAAAATTTGTGAACTTAAGCATGTTCTCGAAGACACCATTCTAAGTAGGGCCATTGAGAACCTTCCTAGTTGGATCAGACTTTTGGCTCAGATAAATGGAAATCGAAAACAATTGTAGTTAAAAGGATATTCACTGTACCATGACTCGATGACCTTCCTTGCTAAGTTTTCAGATGAACGAATTAATCACTGGTTCCTTTGCATAAGGAGGATTAATGTTGCCAGGTTGTGTTTCATATGGTAATAAGTGGCCGAGTTCCAACTGCTGTTTCAATATGAATACGGAAAATATCACCTTTCTGAGTTTGATATATATATATATATATATATATATATATATATATATATATATATATATATATATATATTATGATTAGTTCATAGTTTCCATATTTATGAAACTAGAGTGATCTAAAAACTTTTACTTGAATTTAATTTCCATTTTATGAAACTATGGTGATCTAGAAACTTTACGTGTATTCATATCATTGATTATTTATTTAATAATTGTGTGCAGTTGTGGCAATGGAGGTTTCTGCGACTAACGAAATACGATATAAAGAAACAATATTCGCCGGTTTTTGTTACAGACTTGACATATTTGGCGTTGGATGCAATGGTAGTTTTTCAACCAAGAATGAAATAAGAAGCAAATATTGACATTAAACAACAGTGAACGTATTAAGAATCATTGATTAGAGTCAAAACTGAAAATCCTTTAATCCTGCAATATAGGTTGCGTCAAAAATGATTTACGATAGAAAAATAGACTGATTATCCCTTCCCATAATTTGAATAAATAACAATGAAGACGAAAACAGGTGATACAGAAAATACAAACCATTGTTTGAACGTTCTTCGAAATGAATTAATTTTCGTTTTCCAAATTTTGGAAATGAAAACTCGATGGATAGTACTTATAACATTTGAAAGTCATAAAATATTTTGTATTTATCAGGAAGTGTATAATGTAAGGAGCTTCTAACGCAAAGAATTTTCAAGAATCTTTTTTATGAATATGTAGACGATTAAAGAACGAGTGCTAGCTAGTGTTGTCTAGCTCATTGAAGCTCTGGATTTTCATTGTCGTTTTTTACTTCATTCAAGGAATATGTTGGAATGGTTTAAATAATATGAAGATATTTGAATCTTTAATCATTATAATTTTGACCTCTCTCTCTCTCTCTCTCTCTCTCTCTCTCTCTCTCTCTCTCTCTCTCTCTCTCTCTCTCTCTCTCTCTCTCTCTCAATAAAAAGACTCATTGTATGCACGAATACACATCCATTTCTTTTTATATGAACACTAATGTTCATTTTTCCAGATACATTGACAGTGCAGGCAATAGACGGACACTGAAATAAATCTACGAAACTATTCTTCTTTTTATAAATGATTCTTTATCTCATTCAATTCTTGGCATTCTGCACTTTTTGTAAGCGGCATTTCGTAGGAAAAATTAATTTTCACTCTTACTGTAATTCAGAATTTTATGATTATGGTGTTTGAAATGCCAATTCTGAAAACGCTCAAGTCTTTGAATTAAAAGATGAATGCCAAACTCAGCTGACTAAACTTTCTGCATTTTTCTATACGTATTTTTTTTTATTTTTTTTAGACACGGGAGCGTTTTGTCATTGTGTCAGTTATAGATTCCTTACTTCCTTTGTAGTTTGTTTCCACTCCTCACTGTTCTATTTTTCCCTATTGGAGGTCTTTGGGTTATAGCATCTTGCTTTTCCAACTAGGGTTGTAGCTTAGTTTGTAATAATAATAATAATAATGATAATAATAATAATAATAATAAATGAAAGGTAACTTTTTAAGTAATAGAATAATTTTACCTTTTAGACATCAGGAGTAGTAGAAATCCTTTTGGCTTCATCTACCAAAGCTGTCAAGGAACCTCTAATTGGCCTTTGGGGGAAATTGCATTTCGATAATGCTTTTGAGATTCCTGAAACTTATTACGAGTAAATAACAATATCGACATCTTGGATGGAAGGAATTCCAATGCATTGGTCCTGAGGAAAGACTTTCAATACAGTGTATAATCAAAATTAGAATTGTGATGCATGAGGAACAGGGTTACTATTGTTTTGGTTTTATTCAAAATAAGTAAAATCAAGTCTTTTTCGTTGCTAATATTGATTATGAATGAGAATATGTATTCTCTTGATACCGGATATTATTATTATTATTATTATTATTATTATTATTATTATTATTATTATTATTATTGTTGTTGTTATTTTTATTATTATTATTATTATTATTATTATTATTATTATTATTATTATTATTATTATTATTATTATTTGCTAAGCTACAATCCTAGTTGCAATGTTTCACCAAGTAATTGAAATAATAGATTGTGTGATGAATAATTCGCGCCATTTTGCAAAAATAACTCTTGGAAGCATGTCAAAATACTGCATCCTTTATGTACTTGCTTTTGCTAATTGAGTGTCATAGCTCTTATGGTTATTTCAGTTGTGACCCATTCCGTGAATATTATGGAAAAAAAGACGAATGTAGAATAAAATGGCAAATTGGAGTTTAAACTTTTCCATCCTTCTTTTTACTCTCATTTCCTTACCATATATATATATATATATATATATATATATATATATATATATATATATATATATATATATATATATATATATATATATATATATATATATGTATATATATATATATATATATATATATATATATATATATATATATAAATATATATATATATATATATATATATATATATATATATATATACACACACACAAACTAGTGTACGTGACTCGTCGAAGATGACGGCTAAATATTTAGGTGGATATGCACCCACATGAAGCTCTCTCACCTGGGTATGGCTACTTCCTCTCCCCCTATCAGAAAAACGGGGAGAAACGTGACCAGATATATATATATATATATATATATATATATATATATATATATATATATATATACACATTTATTATATATGTATGTATGTATGTATGTATATATATGTATATATATATATGTATATATATGTATATATGTATATATATATATATATATATATATATATATATATATATATATATATATATATACAGCCAGACACCTGCTCTTTAACTTATTGACATTTCCGTGTATCCTAGAAGAATCCTTGTATTTACGTAGTTGCAGTGAGCCCATTTTTAAAGAAGCAAAGTATATCATATCATCCCCTTGTCACTACATGTCCCTCCAGCAATTCAGACTCAAACTCTTTCTTGTACTTTGGTCAAATTCCATTTACGTCATATTTTACTATTAAGTTCTATTCCTTCCTTTTGATATGATATCTATTGAACACATTCTAATGTCCTCCTCCTCCTCCTCCTCCTCCTCCTCCTCCTCCTCCTCCTCCTCCTCCTCCTCCTTCTTCTTCTTCTTTTTCTTCTTCTTCCGAAGCCGCTGACCGTCTTCGCAAGAGCTCGACGTTGCTCAACACCAGCGCTCTTGTTCTTCTGGAAATATTCGAAATATTACTGGAATCGTAACTTCCAGGGATTGTCTTCTCTTGGGAGACCTTCGTTGCAACTCATGCCTCAAATAGAATAAGAAAACCTAAGTTATGTCGCCCAAGACAACAATTGTGGGAGAAAGAATGCGCGTTTACCTGTGACAGTTCCCTTGTGTAATACGTCGTCCTTTTGGGGCTGGGGGTTGGGGTGGGGGAGGGTGGCTCTGTTAAATAATGCTGTATTGCGTACACACATTATAAATGGATCTTATTTGTAATAAAAAGATTGACAAATGGAAATTGGAGAGGGAATCGTAACAGAAGATTTTATAATGTAAGAATAAGTGTTATGCATTATATAGATCTTTTCAATTTTGGCTATTTTTCCACATTCTTTAGAATTTTGAGTACATAATATGCTAACAGTTAATGTTTAGTATGTTTATCATATCACTAAATTACTGTTCATTTTATTTTATATTTGTAACATGTCAGCTTATTGATGAATATTTCTTAAATATCAATTTGATAGCATTTTTTTCTTGTCTATTCCCAATGTATGATTTAGTTCTATACTAATTCTGTCTATTAAATGAGAAGATAGACAAAGGATTCCATGTAGGGTCTCCTCAAGAAAACAAACGAATATAAATTTACAACATTGACGAAGTATTACTTTAAACATTTTCTTTTAATCCTGATTTAAATGAAAAAATATTAAAAAGACCCTTAATGCATGTCCTCATCAATGCCTCAGCATAACAAAGCCTTTAGAGTAATCCCTTTCATTATTAATTCTGTAGTATTTGAAAAGGGTAAAAATTTAATCAGATGATCCTCCAAGTGTTAATAACTATTGACTCGAGTCATCTGGGGAAGCCATTATGCAGATTAGCCCCCTCCCCCGGGGGGGGGGGGGGGTTCCAGTATTTTGTCTCTCATCGGAAGAGATGTGATTTTTCTCTTTGATTAATGGAAGTTAATGAGTCCTGTTCGTCAGTGAGGCAGCCAATGGAGCGGGGGTCGTGTGCACTTTATTACCAAATGAATCCAATTGAAAATCAGTCATAATTATATATCAGTTTATTCCTAAGTATTGATAGCTGTGCATTGATTCAAATCATCGGTATAAATTCTTTTTTTTTTTTTTTTGGTTCAATTTTATGTTTTATATATCTTATTCTACTTAGATCTAAATAGTGTAGGAAAAAACCTCTCTTTTTATAAGATGAGAGACCGATGGAACTAGCGTTAATTAGCTCACTCAGTTCGAATACAACATGAAGGAAGAATAGGATTGGGGAAGGAGTGTAGGACTCCTAAGGAAGGAATCAAAAGCCTCTTGACTGGAGGAAGCGCTGAGTTCTAGACAACTGAGGATGTTCAGGGAACACCAAAGGAAAAGCGAGTCACCGAACTTGGCCTTAGGAGGATAATGATCCCTGGCGAAGGAATGTCAATAGTGGGAAGCTTTTATCTGCGACTTGTTTGCAGCATTAAAGCCAATGTGGCTTAGTTCTCCCAATCAGCTTAAAAATGGTCTGAACAAACATCTACGGTAATTCGAAACTTGCTGTATCGGGCGAGCATGGGCTATTAGGCGGGATTATAATTGGTAGTATTGAACCGTAGATCTGTAGTTGTAGGGTTAACAATGGAGACCACTGGAAAAGAGAACATCTCTCTCTCTCTCTCTCTCTCTCTCTCTCTCTCTCTCTCTCTCTCTCTCTCTCTCTCTCTCTGAGAGGATTGTGAAGGTGTTTTCAAAGTAGGTAGAACATATAACACTTCCCAATAATCCTGTGTGGGTCATCTTAATAGATTTAACATGATGAGAGAGGTTAACCCGTTTAGTTTGGCAGGTTTTCGAGTAGGGAGTGACTGGTTATCTCTGACAGATGACGAATGAATGTTATGTATGTGTAACCATTGGCTTCATTTCCTTTTTCACCAGTTATTTAGGAGGACATTTCCTTCTCAGCTCTAATTCTCTATTTTCATAAAGTTTTGCCCTTCCAGTTCTCACCAAGGCTTTTGGGATTAATTCATTACAAGAAGGTCTTTTTCCAAATTCACTGAACCAATACCGTACCAGCTACCTGGCTAGTGCAGTGGTAACGTGTTTGCCTAGCATTCGCATGGTAGCTGATCGATCCCAGCCCGTGATCGTGAGTTTAAGCTGTTTACAGGGGAGGCCATGGTTGTGTTTGGGTTGGGCTTGCCCTGCTGACGTTCTGGTGAGGAAATAACGGCAATTAGCTGCTAACAATTCGCCTTCAACAATTATCCGCCAACAATTTGCCGATGATGACAATTCGCCACAACTGACAATTCACCACCAAATTGTGTTATTATGAAAATAACAAGTTAGCGAAAAAATTAAAACTTATCTTTAAGAAAATGCATATTTATTTAGTAATTACATTTGAAAATTATAGGCGAAACCTCTCTTTAAAAAAAAAATAAAAAACTTATATTTAATCTAGTAATAAAGGTTACAACATTTGAACAAATGATAAAAGTATTTATTCACATTTTAAAATTATGGGACAAACCCCGTAATTATTCAATACAACTTCTTTCGGCATCATATTCGTAAACAATTTTCTTAATTCGTTTGTCCAGATCTTGGTTTTTTTTTAACTTGGGAAGGATCATTTCCTGCAATAAGATGCTCCATATACATATCTCTACCTTTTTGAACTTTGTTTAGAATTTCAAGAAACTTCCACAGTGTTGGATGATGGCATCCTAGTTCATAAGCAAGTTTTCTGTGACACGCCTCTGCATAGTTATTCGTTCGATCTTCGTCATTCAGTGTGGTTTCATACACATTCCATAAATCATAAGGGAATATTGGGTTCCTTCTGTTACCTCGTCTGTTATAAACACCAACATAATTACATTCAAAGCATCTATGCTGATGAAACTGGAACTGAAACCAGACACCTTTAACATTTAATTAGCAATTGTATAATTCACTGCATAGTTTCAAGGACCCGCTGTTCCCTTTTTAGTTTCCTTTAGAAAGGAGTAAACAGTTTCCTGCACCTAACTCGTAACCTTTGCTAATGAGGCTAATCCTCTAAACTGCAACCAACGCCTTTAAAGAGTAACTAAGCACATACAACATGTATTCAAAGCAATGTACTTCTTTAAATACTCGTAGTAACAACCTGCAAGAAGGGATGCTTCTCCTGCTAAAAATGTGGATACTTCTGAGCCCAGTCCAAATTCTGCTCCAGCAGAGATAAACTTCTATATCCGCTTTAAGCAGTCTCTGTCTCATCTCATATGCAAAGTCTTAAGCAGTCTCTGTCTCATCTCATATGCAAAGTCTTAAGCAGTCTCTGTCTCATCTCATATGCAAAGTCTTAAGCAGTCTCTGTCTCATCTCATATGCAAAGTCTTAAGCAGTCTCTGTCTCATCTCATATGCAAAGTCTTAAGCAGTCTCTGTCTCATCTCATATGCAAAGTCATTAAAATTCGTCGGGGAAATCTGTGGGTTTAGAATGATTTATTCAAAAGCTTCGAGTATCATTTTAGAGGTTTTCTAACTTGCATTTCTGTGTCATAAACTTTCGCTTTGGGTGGGGAGACTTGGAAGGGTTTGGGAGGAAGAAATGAGACTTAATTTGGATAAGATTTATGTTGTTTAGGTACCAACACACACACATTATATATATATATATATATATATATATATATATGTGTGTGTGTGTGTGTGTATATATATATATATATATATATATATATATATATATATATATATATATATATATATAGCTGGAGCCTTGCTCTTTATTATATAGGAGCGATGACTAAAATGGAACCCTGCGAACATCGAAGTAGTCAGGGACTCAATAAAAAATCTCCTATAACTGTAGTCTGCAAACCTTTCGTCAAAATGATCCACAAAATTTTTCGATTATTCCCATGTTACAACTTTCATTTCTATCTCACGATCTTTTTCATATAGAGCAATACTTGTCCCCGAAAGGTTTAAAAGGTCGATCATGAATGGCAGAGGCAAGGGACAGTGATCAGCACCCAAGAACCCTCTCCATTCAAGCTATGACCAGGGAAGGGCAAACAATGGCTGCTGATGACTCAGCAGGTAGACCTATAGGCTCCCTACGTATTCTTTTTTCAAGAACAGTGTAGTTGGATGGGCAGCCCTTATGTATGTATTTGTGTGTGTATATACATATATATATATATATATATATATATATATATATATGTGTGTGTGTGTGTGTATATATATTTATATATATGTATGTATATATGTATGTGTGTGTGTATATATATATGTATATGCATACATTATATATATATATATATATATATATATATATATATATATATATATATATATATATATATATATATATATATATATATATATATATATATATATGAATGAATAATAGTACCAGGGTTATGATGTACATGTTTATTGCTGAGCTTTCGGAAAATCTATTTCCATCATCAGAGCCTAAAATAGAATAGTTTGTATAAGTCAAAACATAGTATGATAAATATTTAAAACAGAAAATTTAAAATGAACATATAAAAATTTTATGAAATAAAAATAAGAAATTTACATAAAACTCTAAAATCAATCTAAATACAAAATAAAAGATCAAAGCACCAGCGCTATAAACTCACATGAAATAAAATTAAACACAATTTATTTCATACGTTGCCCGGCCCAGGTTTGGTTTCAGTTTGTGATAGAATATTGCCTCCTTTATTACTTGGTTCGGGTATTTTAAGCAGTCACTGAGATATTTGGCTAACTGGTCATTTTATTCTTTTAATCCATTCAACAATAACAAATATTTAGACAAGGAAACTATTGGTATTCTTAAGAACTTGTCAAATAACGATGATCTTGTAATAACTAGACCTGACAAGGGTAATGGTGTTGTACTATTGGATAAAAATACTCATGTTGGGAAGATGGTGGACATTTTAAACGACAGGTCAAAATTTGCTCCGTTAACATCTGATACTTTTTCGTATCTTCTGAAATATGAAGATAAGGTTAACAGGTTCCTAAGGAAATTGAAGAATAATGGTGTCATTGAAAATGGAACTTTCCAATCTCTATACTGCCCGGGATCTAGGCTAGGAATTATGTACGGACTTCCATAGGTTCATAAAAATAATTGTCCTTTAAGACCTATTTTGTTTGCTTGAGGGACATACAATTATAATATGGTTAAATTTTTGGTTCCGGTAATAGCTCCAATAACAGTGAATGAATATACTGTGAGGGATTCTTTTTCATTTGCTAAAGAAATTTCTAACTTAAACTTGGGATAATGTACAATCGGAAGCTTTGACGTGGAGTCTCCTTTCACTAATATTCCTTTGACTGAGACAATAGATATCTGCGTGGAAGGGCTGTTTGGAGACGAAGAACAAGTGAATGGCTTTACAAGAAAGGAGATGAAGGAACTGCTAGGATTATCTGCTAAGGATTGTTTGTTTTTATTTGATAAAAAGTTTTAAGTACAGGTTGATGGTTGTGCTATGGATAGCCCTATGGGGCCTAGTCTCGCAAATGTCTTTCTTGCCTATTATGAAAATATCTGGTTAAATGAATGCCCTACTGATTTTAAACCTCTCTTTTTATGGACGGTATGTCGACGACACTTTTTTATTATTTCGTAGCCCAAGTCATGTCCAATTGTTTTTAAACTATTTGAATTCCAAACACCAAAATATAAATTTTACTAGTGAAGTGGAAATGGATGGTAACATATCTTTCCTTGACATCAACATTCATAAATTTGGTACTGGGTTTAACACCTCTGTCTACAGGAAACCAACGTTCACAGGCCTATGCACTAAATTCTCCTCTTTTATTCCTATACAATATAAGAGAAATCTTGTCTATACTCTTACTTATAGAGCGTATAACCTTTACTCTAATTACCTAAACATTTATAAGGAACTGATGTATATTAAAAAATTACTTTACAACAATGGATTCCCGTATAATTTTACTGATACTTATATAGGGAAAACACTAAGCAAACTCACGCTACCACAATGTGAAAAGAAACTAATTGCTCCTCGGAAAAATATCTTCTTTTCTATTCCATATCTGGGGTCCCACAGTTTTAAAATACGAAATCATTGCAGTAGAATCGTGCGTGAATTTTATCGTCAGGTATCATTGAAGATCGTGTTTTCCCCCTCAAATGCTATGAGCAAATTTTTCAAATTTAAAAACCGGGTCTCAGATGATCTTTGTTCGGGTGTCATATACAAATATAAGTGTGATCACTGTAATGCATCATATATTGGGGAAAGTGAAAGACATTACCGTGCAAGATTGTCTGAGCACTTCGGTCGTTCACCTACAGCGGGTAATTATATGGCAAAACCTCCCCATTCAGCCATCAGAGATCATTCCCTTAGTGAGAACCGCCCGATATCCAAGGTGAATTTTTCCACTTCGCAGAGTAACCTCGACCTAGTAATAATGGAGGCAATATTCCAACACAAACTGAAACCAAACCTGGGCCGGGCAACGTATGAATTAAATTGTGTTTAATTTTATTTCATGTGAGTTTATAGCGCTGGTGCTTTGATCTTTTATTGTGTATTTAGATTGATTTTATAGTTTTGTTATTTTCTTATTTTTATTTCATGAGGTTTTTGTATGGTTATTTTAAATTTTCTGTTTTAAATATTTATCATACTATATTTTAACTTGTACAATGTATTCTATTTTAGGCTCTGATGATGGAAATAGATTTTCCGAAAGCTCAGCAATAAACATGTATATCATAACCCTGGTACTATTATTCATATTGAAACTCCGCTTTCCACGGAATAAATCAATAGCTGAGATATATATATATATATATATATATATATATATATATATATATATATATATATATATATATATATTCCTAATAAGCCATATATTTTAATGCATTAACGTCTGGATTCTCTTAACGAACTTTGAATCAGTCTCTCGAGGCAAACTCACTGAAACAATAGCATCTGACCTGCCGGGATTCGAATCCTGGTCCAGGATGCTTGTATAACAGTGACCGTACCATTCCTTCCTTCTCGCATTCAAGACTTTTGATCTTTCTTTCTGCTAATTGTAGTTTCTTTTCAGCTTCCTTACAGAAGTCGAAAAGCCCTTCAGTCATATTGAAGGCTAAATGGTACGGTCACTGTCATACAATCATCTTGGACTAGGATTCAGATCCCGGCCGGTCAGATGCTTTTGACTCTTGAGTGATTTCGCCTCGAGACCTGATCCTGAGGTCGTTAAGAGAATCCAGACATTGATGTATTAAAATATATGGCTTATATGAAATATGGAAAACACGTTTAAATGTGCAAAATTTATGAAATATATATATATATATATATATATATATATATATATATATATATATATATGCGTGTATGTATACACACACAAAGTCATAAATACCTCTTAACATCGAATTCACAGTGCCTCGGGATCAGAGACCCAAGGTCGGAATAAACTTTATGATAGTAGCTTCTGGTTGGCCGTGAATTTGAACTTTGGCTCAGTTTCTTTAGTCTGAGTTCGAATCCACGGCCAACCAGAAGCTACTATCATAAAGTTAATTCCCCCTTCCCTTGGGTCTCTGATCCCGAGACAGAGAGAATGCGTTATTAGGAGCTGTGTATATATATATATATATATATATATATATATATATATATATATATATATATATATATATATATAATATATATATCATATATATATATATATACATATATATATATCTATATCTATATTTATATATATATAATATATATATATATATATATATATATATATGTACATATATATGTACATATATATATATATATATATATATATATATATATATATATATATATATATATATATATCTATATATATATACATATATATATATCTATATCTATTTATATATATATATATATATATATATATATATATATATATATATATATATATATAAATATATGTACATATATATATAAATATAGATATAGATATACATATATGTATATATATAGATATATATATCATATATATATATATATATATATATATATATATATATGTACACACACACACACATATATATATATATATATATATATATATATATATATATATATTATACGGTTCTTGGACATGTCACTCTAGCAAACTAAACTCACCCCGAAAACAATTGCATATGAGCTAATAACTTCTAAACTTCATAGTTGTACAGACAACCTTCAACAATAACGTACGTTTCACAACGTCCTGCCAAAAATGCTGCCGATGTTAAGGTGATTCCTACATGACAAGCGTATGATCATCATCATCATCTCTTCCTACACCTATTGACGCAAAGGGCCTCAGTTAGATTTTGCCAGTCATCTCTATCTTTAGCTTTTAAATCAATACTTCTCCACTCGACATCTCCTACTTCACGCTTCATCGTCCTCAGCCATATAGGTCTGGGTCTTCCAACTCTTCGGCCTTTAAGATATGATTAATTTTTACAAGAAATAATAGCCTTCTAAATCCAATAAGAATTAATTTTAATTGTTTTATATATTTTTTTGCCATAATTTTAGTTGTGAATTGTTCACTGCGGATATGCTTAATTGTCTAATAACATGAAGCATGGTTAACTACTGCATTGTAACTGTTCAGTGGCTACTTTCCTCTTAGTAAGGGTAAAAGAGAGACCTTAAACTATGGTAAGCAGTTTTTCTAGGAGAAGGACACTCCGAAATCTAACCATTGTTCTCTGGTCTTGGGTAGTGCCATAGCCTCTGTACCATGGTCTTTCAATGTCTTGGGTTAGAGTTCTCTCACTTGAGGGTACACTCGGGCACACTATACTATCTAATTTGTCTTCCTCTTGTTTTGGGTAAGTTTTTATAGTTTATATAGGAAATATATATTTTAATGTTACTGTTTTTAAAATATTTTATTTTTCCTTGTTTCCTTTCCTCACTGGGCTATCTTCCCTGGTGGGGCCCCTGGGCTTATTGTATTCTGCTTTTCCAGCTAGTGTTGTAGCCTAGCCAGTATTAATGATACTAATAATGATAGAAGGCATTGATAGGGGCCCGTGCATCAGGCATCCGACCCCTTAATGAGGGATTGATTGATTGATTTAAAGTTTTCAGGCATCCAGACATCTAAGGTCATTGACGCCGTCCTTAATGAGGGATTCTCGGTGGGAAAGAAAAGGAAGAAGATGCTTGATTTTCTCTGAAAGTACTCAAATTATCGATAACTTACAATTTATATCGATACTTGTGATACTAAGGGTAATATCGAATGTATTGATAATTTGATATCGATAGGCCTACCACTGGCTGCATCCTAATGGACACTGCTTCGGAAATCACCAACCTCCATATTGAAGATGATGAAGAACATAATACAAGAATCAGCTTGTGAATATTATTCAATATTTCTTTGCTACATTTGCTAAGCTTCCTATCTATCTATCTATCTATATATCTATCTATCTATCTATTTATCTATCTATCTATCTCTATCTATCTGTCTACCTTTGTCTTCAGAGTTCTTTAAGACTTTCCCCCAAGTCCTTCGAAGACGTAATTTGAAGACCATTTTCCAATCTTGGAGACAAAACGGATCCACGGTTCCGAGTTGGCTTTACGAGGACTACTTTGGAGATGGAATTTTGTTTTTTTAAGATCAATGCTGTGTCGGGTAGAATTGTGTCTCATAGACAAATTACAATGGCTATAACTGTATTTGATTTGTTGTGTGTAGGGCTCATGGGAGCAGGATGTGTTACTACTTTATTCAGCAACGAATTGCTGACAACTATTGGTTATTATACCATCTTCACAGGTATTGGTGGAGTGTTACTAGGAAATATTGCAAAAATGTGCAAGGAACGTTTTTGGAATAGACGGGAAGTGATGGGATTTGAGGAAAAGAAGAGGGCAATCGATGAACTCGATGGAAATATTGAACGCTTCATGGAAAAAAGGCTCAATATGACTGAAGGGCTTTTCGACTTTTGTAAGGAAGCAGAACAGAAACTACAATCAGCGGAAAGAAAGATCGAAAGTCTTGAATGCGAGAAGGAAGGAACGGAAAAACAAAACAGGGTATACGAAGACGCATTAATCCAAAAGGAGAAAAAAATCAAGGATCTGGAGATTGCCTTGGATAAGAAAGAGAAGGAAGAAGCCCCGGATGAAAGACTGCTTAATGAACTAGAGAGTCGCAAAGTAGAAATCCTTGCTAAAAACAACGAACTCCAGAGAATGAAAGAAACATGTATTGAAAAGGAACGAAAGCAGAATGAAGAAATCGAGGAACTCCGAAGGAAAAATCGTGAAGACAATATAATGCTGAATGAACTCCGGGAAGAAAACAAAATCTAAAGCCAGAGGAGACACTTAGTTACAAGAGATTGAAACTTGAATGTGCCCAAAAAGACCAGAAGATAAACGATCAAAAAGAAATATTGGAAAATCTTAGAGTTGAAAAGGAAGAAAAAAACAAAGAGGTCGAGATATTGAACAACCACCTCCAAAAGAAAAATGAAGAAACGAACCACGGAAATACAGATGAACCCTTACTGGTGGAAGGACTTTTTGCATATATGAACGATAAGGTCGATGATGCGAAGAACCTTTTCGAAAAACTTTTGTCCAGCAGTGTGAGCAACAAGGAAAGTGCTCTTTTGCGTATTCTTCTTGCCAAAACGAAGGCAGCTTTTGATAATCCCGACCACTTGGAAATCATATTGAACTGTTGTGAGGCCATCGAAAAGGGTCTTAAAGGACGGAATGTGCACTTGTTACGAAGAGAACACCTTTCTGAACACGGTCTTTATGATGCTGCCCGTGAAGACTTTGAACTTGTGCTAAGTTTGAAAAATTCAGAGGACTGTTTGCAAAAGGTTGACGAGGTTAAGAAGAAGGTGCAGATGTGGGAAGATTTCAATCATTATCAGGTTTTGGGGATAGAACAGAATGCCAAAAAGTCAGAGATTCTAAAGGCACACAAAAACTTAGCAATGAAATACCACCCTGACAGACATAGGAATAAACCTCAATTTTTGCTAGACGCTTTTGAAAATAAATACAAGAGGATATGTAATGCTAAAGCTGTTCTTACCGATGAACAAGATCGACATAAATATGATCAAGAGCTTCAACGACATCGCCTAAATAATAATCAGCAGCACCAGCGCCCGGGAAGACAAGCGGCCGGAAATCATGGCCACAATAATCGAGGACCAACAAGAGGATTTGAATTTAACAATCATAGAGAACAACCGAGAGGATTTTACAGTCCGAGAGGAGCAAAAGGATTCGAATTCAATAATAATCAACGATTCGCCAGACAATTCGGATTCAAATTTCCCCAAGGACAGGGAGGATTCCACTTCGGCAATATATTTGATTTGTTTGATGAATATTACAAAGGTAATGAGTAAATACCCTAGTTGAAACAACTCCTGTTAAAAGATGGATGGCTTAACCACCTGGCTTGGAGGATGCTTGGAAGAACCAAGAGGATTGGCTCTGCAGAGGGTAGAAGCTTGGCTTGTTCTACTATGCTATTTATCTTGATGAAGGGGTACAAGGTCTTTGTCAAGTGTACAAATGGTCGGATATCTAGATCTATTCTTCCGGATACTAACCTTCGGGTGGGTCTGTTGGAATAATCTAGAACACCGGCTCTGCAGAGGGAACAAGCTAAGCTTCTTCTAGTATGCAGTCTTCTCCTTATTGGTTGGTCCAAGATAGTTCAGCTGGGGAAGTAAGCAAAGTTTCATCGAGGGAGTTGTAAAAAAAATAATAATAATAAAAAGAATATGAAATAAGAAAATATGAAAAAATGTAAAAAAAAAGAAAAAAAATTACGAAAAATGTAAAAAAAAAATACAAAAAAATTATAAAAAATGTAAAAAAAAAATAAAAAAAAAATTTATTGTTTTTATAACCCCCCCCCAAAAAAAAATATAAATCTTAAAAAAATATATATATATATATTGTTTAGTTTGTAATTGAAAGGAATATAATTTTATTAAGAAAAATAGAATTTTATTTAAGTTCAATACCAGGTTATTTTGAACGATGTTTGGAATAATCTAGAGGCCTGGCTTAGCAGAGGTGGAAAATTAGTTACTCGGATGTACCTTACATGGCTTAAGAATGCTTGGTTTAACTGCCTGGCATAACAATACTTGGCTTAACTATGCTTGGCTTAATTGCCTGGCTTGATGACGCTTGGTTTAGCTGCCTAGCTTAACGAGGCTTGGCTTAATTACCTTGCTTGATGATGCTTGGCCTAACTGCCTGGCTTAATGATGCTTGGCCTAACTGCTTGGTTTAATGATGTTTGGCTTAACTGTTGGATTAATGATGCTTTGTTTAACTGTCAGGCTTAATGATGCTTGGAATAACAGCCTGGATTAATGATGCTTGGCTTAACTACCTGGCTTAATGGGCTTAGCTGAACTGCCTGGCTTAATGAGGCTTGGTTAACTGCCTGGTGTAATGATGCTTTGCTTAACTGCCTGACATTAGTGATGTTTGCCTTAATGAGGCTTGGCTTAAATGTCTGGCTTAATGATCCTTGTCTTAATTGCCTGACTTGATGATGCTTGGCTTAAGGCAAGCATCATTAAGCCAGACAGTCAAGCCAAGCCTCATTGAGGCAAACATCACTAAGGCCAGGCAGTTAAGCAAAGCCTCATTAAGCCAGGCAGTTAAGCAAAGCATTATTAAGCCAGTAAGTTAAGCCAAGCATCATCTTCTTCTTCTTCTTTGTCTGCATCTTTTCCCAATTTTATGGGGGGGGGGGGGCGTCGATGTTTCTGGTCAGGTTTCTCCGGGTACCTCTGTCCCACACTTCATCACTGGTTAATCCATTTGATCGAAGGTCATTATTGATACAGTCCATCCACCTTCGCTTTGATCTCCCTCTCCTTCTCGTTCCCTGTCCCTCCATTTCCATCACTCTCCTCCCAATATACTGTTCATCTTTTCTCGTGACATGACCATACCACCTCAGTCTACTTTCTTGGATCTTATCTGATAGTTCTCTAACTCTTGACGTACCCTAAATTAACTCATTCCGTATCTTATCTCTTCTTGTCACCCCACACATCCATCTCAACACATCCAGAGATGAGAATGTTGAGTGCATGTGTGGGGTGACAAGAAGAGATAAGATACGAACTGAAGTAATTAGGGGTACCACAGGAGTTAGAAAACTATCAGATAAGATACAAGAAAGTAGACTGAGGTGGTATGATCATGTCATGAGAAGAGATGAACAGTATATTGGGAGGAGAGTGATGGAAATGGAGGTACAGGGAGAGAGAGAGAGAGAGAGAGAGAGAGAGAGAGAGAGAGAGAGAGAGAGAGAGACTAAAGCGAAGGTGGATGGACTGTATCAAGGATGACCTTCGATGAAAGGGATTAATCGGTGATGAAGTGTGATACAGAGGTAGACGGAGAAAGCTGGCCAGAAACATCGACCCCACATAAAACTGGGAAAAGATGCTGACTAAGATGATGATGATGATAATTGGCTCAACTTACTGGTTTAATGTTTGGCTTGATGATGCTTGGCTTAACTGCGTGGCTTAATGATGCTTGGCTTCATTTCTTGGCTTAATGATGCTTAGCTTCATTTCTTGGCTTAATGATGCTTAGATTCATTTTTAGAATTGATGATGTTTGGCTTAGTGAGGCTTGGCTTATTTGCCTTGCTTGATAATACTTGGCTTAATTGCCTTACTTAATAATATTTAACATAACTACCTTGTTTAATGAGGCTTGGCTTTACTGCCTAGCTTAATTGCCAGGCTTGATGATGCTTGGCCTAACTGCCTGGGTTAATAATACTTGGCTTAATTGCCTGGCTTAATGAGGTTTGGCTTAACTGCCTGGCTAAATGATGCTTGTCTTAATTGCCTGGTTTGATGATACTTGGCTTAACTTCCTTGTTTAATTGTGCTTGGATTTAATTACCTTGCATGATGATGCTTGGCTTAACTGCCTGGCCCAATGATGCTTGACTTGATAATGCTTAGCTTAACTGCCTTTTATAATGATGCTTGGGTTAACTGCCCAGCTGGATGAGGCCTGTCTCAACTGCCTGGTTTAATTGCCTGGCTTGAAGATGCTTGGCTAAACTGCCTGGCCTAATAATGCTTGGCCTAACTGCCCTGCTTAATGATATGTGGCTTTACTGCCTGGCTTAATGATGCGTGGCTTTTCTGCCTGGCTTAATGATGCTTGGCTTAACTGCCCTGCTTAATGATGCTTGGCTTAACAGCCTGCCTTGATGATGCTTGGCTTAACAGCCTGCCTTGATGATGGTTGGCGTAACTGCCTGGCTTGATGATGCTTGGCGTAACCCCCTGGCTTGATGATTCTTGGCTTAACTGCTTGGCTTGATAATGCCTGACTTAACTTTCTGGCATAATGATGCTTGTCTTAACTGCTCTACTAATGATGCCTGGCTTAATTGCCTGGCTTGATAATGATTGGCATAACTGCCTAGGTTAATGATGCTTGTCTTAACTTCTTGGCACAATGAGGCTTGTCTTAACTGTCTGGCTTTATGATACTTGGCTTAACTACCTGTCTTTATGATGCTTGGCTTAACTGTTTGACTTTATATTTGGCTTAACTGCCTCACTTAGCTTAACTGCCTGGCGTGATGATGCTTGGATGAACTGCCTGTCTTAATGAAGCTTGGCTTGACTGCCTGGCTTGATGTTGCTTGGCTTAACTGCCTGGCTTAATGAGGCTTGGCTTATCTGCCTGGCTTAATGATACTTGGCTTATCTGCCTGGCTTTATGATGCTTGGATTAACTGCGTGGCATAATGATTCTTGGCTCAAGTGCCTGCCATAATGATACTTGGCTTAACTACCTGGCTTTATGATGCTTGGCTTAACTACATGTCTTTATGATGTTTGGTTCAACTGTTTGACTTTATGATGCTTGGCTTAACTGCCTGACTTGATGATGCTTGGCTTAACTGCCTGGCTTGATGATGCTTGGATGAACTGCCTGTCTTAATGAAGCTTGTCTTGGCTGCCTGGCTTGATGTTGCTTGGCTTAACTGCCTGGCTTAATGATGCTTGGCTTATCTGCCTGACTTAATGATGCTTGGCTTATCTGCCTGGCTTTATGATGCTTGGCTTAACTGCGTGGCATAATGATTCTTGGCTCAACTGCCTGGCATAATGATACTTGGCTTAACTACCTGGCTTGATGATGCTTGGCTTAACTGCCTTGCTTAATGGTGCTTAGCTTAACTGCCTTTCTTAATGATGCTTGGCTTAATTGTCTGGCTTGATGATGCTTGGCTTAACTGCCTGGCTTGGTGATGCTTGGCTTAACTGCCTGGCCTAATGGTGATTAGCTTAACTGCCTGGCTTAATGATGCTTTGCTTGATGTTGCTTGCCTTAACTGCCTGGCTTAATGAGGCTTGTCTTAACTGTCTGGTTTAATTGCCTGGATTGATGATGCTTGGCTTAACTGCCTTGCTTAATGATGATTGGCTTAATTGTCTGGCTTGATGATGCTTGGCTTAACTGCCTGGCTTAATGGTGATTAGCTTAACTGCCTGGCTTAATGATGCTTTGCTTGATGTTACTTGCCTTAACTGCCTGGCTTAATGAGGGTTGTCTTAACTGCCTGGTTTAATTGCCTGGATTGATGATGCTTAGCTTAACTGCCTGGCTTAATGATGCTTGGTTTAACTGCCTAGGTAGATGATGCTTGGCTTAACTGCCTGGCTTGATGATGCTTTGCTCAATTGCCTAGCTTAAATATGCTTGACTTAACTGCCTGGCTTGATGATGTTTAGCTTAACTGCGTGGCTCAATGAGACTTGTCTTAACTGCCTGGCTCAATGAGACTTGTCTTAACTGCCTGGTTAATTTGCTTGGATTGATGATGCCTGTCTTAATTGCCTGGCTTAATGATGCTTGGCTTAACTGCCTGGCTTGATAATGCTTGGTTTAACTGCCTTGCTTAATAATGCTTGGCTCAATTGCTTGGCTTTATGAGGCTCGAACTACCTGTCTGGTTTAATTGCCCAACTTGGTGATGCATTGCTTACCTGTCTGGCTTAATTGCCTGGCTGGATGATGTTTGGCTTAGCAGCCTGGCTTGATGATGCTTGGCTCAACTGCGTCGCTTGATGATGCTTCTCTTAATGAAGTATGGCTTAATATCGTGGCTCAATGATTTTTGGCTTAATGAGGCTTGGCTTAACTGCTTGGCTTAATGATGATTGTCTTAACTGCCTGGCTTAATGATGTTTTGCTTAACTGATGGACTTAATGATGCTTGGATTAACTGGCTGGCTTAATGATGCTTGTCCTAACTGTGTGGCTTAATAATGCTTAGCTTAACTGTTTAGCTAAATGATGCTTGGGTTAATTTCCCGGCTTGATCATGCTTGGCTTCATTTTCTGGCTTAATTATGCTTGAATTTAATCACTTGTCTTGATGATGATTGACTTGATTGTTTGGCTTACTGAGGCTTGCTTTAACTGCCTGGGTTAATGCGGCTTGACTCAACTGCCTGGCCTAAAGATGGTTGGCTTAATTACTTGGTTTGATGATGCTAGGCTTAACTGCCTTTTTTTTTTTTTTTTTTTGTTTCACTCAGAGAAAATTTTTATTTTTTATGAAATGGTTGTTGTGGGACAATGGCGTCCGAGGAGACACGGGGCGGGGAAGGGAGGAGATAGGAAAAGTCTGTCTCTTTGCTTCATAACTTTCGGAGCAAGTATTGATGTCTTTCTTCCGAAGGAGAAACTTTTGAGGGAAACATTAACTGAAGGAAGAATTTGCTCGTCGTTTTCGTGTCTTTGAAGTGGAAGGATATGACGAGGAGGAAAAGGATAAGTAGCAGAGCAACGGTAAAAGGAGAATAAAAACTGGAGAAGGAGATAGAAAATAATGCTGACAATGAGAAAAACAGCAGCAAAATAAAAAAGAAATAAATAAAGAATCATTCCAAGAGGAGGAGGTGGTGTGACGAAGAAAGGGAAAGAGGAAAACTTGTACAGTACCGACATGTTGAAGAAGTTGCAATTTGATGTGGTTGTCCGAATGTCCTGCTGAAAATCAAAAGAATTTTTTTTTCATTATTCTTCACTTTTAGGATGTGTCTAAAAGTATTTATATTTTTTTCTAAATTGATTTGCATAAGAAAAAAAGCGTATAAGAGAAAATGCTATTGAAGACAAATACACCACAGTTGTAATATATGATAATGAAAGCTTCCGGTACTTTAATGCAATTTCCCTCGAATAGTTTTCTGAAATCACAAACTTTACATAATGAAATTACTCTTCCTCGTATCATAATTTTTTTTAATTATTATTCCTGGAGACTGTCTTTGTTGTCTCTATTGTTTCCCATGAGGACAAAGAAGACTAATCCATCGATTCTTGTGTCATCTCCGAACAAAATTGAGTTTCGAATTAAATTTTCAGTTTTCTGCGGAACGAAGCGATTTTGGAAACTCTTATTCCTCTCTTTGGGGAAAATGTTCAATATTATATGAAACGGGAAGAGATCGGAAAAGAGTTTTACCTTGTATATTCTTTTATGTCTCTGAGCTCATTGATGCTCAAGGATCGTATATCTGTCTCGAAAGTACATATTGGTAACTGAAAATGCTGGTACACTACTCGCCAGCCCGTGGACATACACGCACACATACACGTCCTCCCCATTATGATAAAGAGGTTGTGTTTATTAGAGGAGTGTATATATATATATATATATATATATATATATATATATATATATATATATATATATATATATATATATATATATATATATATATATATATATATATAAATGCATTTATATAATTTTACATGAAAAAAAAGAAAATTTTACTATACAATTACAAGGTTAAAAAGGTTAAAACAACTATATTAACTGAATTGGCTGCAAAACGTCACTTCCAGAGAATATTTTGATTTCAGGTTTCAGCTCAGTTCCCATATTTACCTTTTTAATGTTTTCTTTGTAACTAATTTGATAAAAACTTTTGGTCGTTTTGTTGGAATTTTTTATTATGTAATAGATTTTACACTAAGTTTCATCGGTTTTTTTTTTTTTTTTTTTTTTTTTTTTTTTTTTCTAAACGTTTGTTGTTAATGTGTTCTATTATGCCGTAAATTATGTTCGTAGATTGTCCTATGAATCGATTGGTGCTTCAACATCCAGTTTTGGTTATAGATATCAAAAGGTAGTTTTGCTTAGATGCTTAAAAGAACTTTTTATAATTGTTAAGGACAACCACCTACTTCCATGTTCTTGTGTTATTCCAATACATTTGTACAGATATAAAGACACGAGAATTGACTTTCGTTATTGAGTATTTTACTTTCTTTTTGAACTACACTACAGTAAATTCGGCAAAATATAACATTTTACAAATAAAAAGTCTCATTTTAAATTATTTCCAATTAATTTTTTAAAATAAAAAAAAAAGAATTAATGATAATTTAATTGAACAAAATTAATTTTAATGAATGCCAAATATTTATCAGATGCGAAAGAAACTATTACTTTGCTGCTATTAGTTTCAGCTGATAATTCTTAATTCGGCAGTCTTGTTAAAGCCAGGCTGACGCCTCTACAGTGAATAATTTCTTAACGGAAGCTTAACATTAACAAACAATGAATCGTTTTCCCGAGGGTTTCTGGAGGAGCCTCAAATCTTAATGAAGAACACCGACCTTTAGGAAGGAGACACGACCCGGGAGACGCCAGACTAATAGAAGCCTTCACGTCAACTCTTGGACAAATGGCTTCATCTGCTTTCCTCGAGTCAGACTCTCTCTCTCTCTCTCTCTCTCTCTCTCTCTCTCTCTCTCTCTCTCTCTCTCTCTCTCTCTCTCTCTCTCTCTCTACATACTATGTTATACGTTGATTTTTCTCTAAGTGAAAATGTAGGTATCAGAGCAGGTTATGAAAAGTGAAAGGGGTCTCAAAAATCAAATACAATTAGAGAACAATAGATTAGGTTAGATTGACTTTCTAATCCCCCAAAGAACACAAAACAAACTGGCGTTTTGGTACTACAAGAACGTGAGAAGTTATTTCTTCGTAGTAGAATTTACTCAGACAATACCTTGACGGTCTTATAAAATAAATATTCTTATGTTTTGAAAAAAGGAAAAAATAAGGCACTGCATAAGCCAGTAAAATTTGCTATTTATTTATGATATTCTTATAATTATATTTGTGTTGATTTACACATGATTATTATTATATAGGATGGGGGCTATCTGCTTATCGTGCATAGCAGGAGCAATGAATTGGCTGTTGAAGGCCTGGAGTTGTACTCAAGATTCAGGTTGGAAGTGAGGATATCATTGCCATGTTAACTTGTGTTACTCTAAGTTGTTTAAGTAATGCTGATACCCCAGGATTTGCAGATGCTCCCAGAATATATCGCCGTGTAACATATCTATCTGTCTATATTTCTATCCATTTATCTATATATATATATATATATATATATATATATATATATATATATATATATATATATATATATATTATAGCTGTATTAGTCAGGGGCGCCTATACTAGGTTAGTTTACTGTGAATCATCAGACAAAAATCTCCCACCATGACCAAACCACAGTTGGCTAGTGTGGTGATTATAACTTGCCAACTCTCAGACTTGAATAAGGACATATCTGAGTTCTGTGTCCTGCAGTGATCTAGAAACGGTTGCATTTATTGTCATTTTATATATATGTATTATATATATCTATATATATATATATATATATATATATATATATATATATATATATATATATATATTAGTTGAGAGTTGGTTCCTTTTGGGAGTCGTAAGTTAAGCAGAAATATAATATAAGTTTTTATTATTTGGGAGTTTTCGATATAACTTATATCATTTTCGGCCTATATGTATTTGATACAATGTAATATTAATGAAAATTATCATGAATTCATAATTAGGAAGATATACTTCTAAGAACTACCCAACTAGCTTTAAAATCAAACCAATCAAAGAACATGAAACTATATAAATGACCACATTGCTAATATAGCCTAATCACCTGCATGTAATGACAACCACCACCCACTCAGAGAAGCAGAAAACAGATCACTCGGCAACTGAACAGGTAAGCCCTTATTCAAGCTGGGTTTTGTCTTAAACATGTACAAAGTTTCCAAGATTTTCAGTTGGCGGACATTACTCTGTCTGGCAGTGGTTTTGAAATCTACTTTGGAAGTGGCAAGACCAGAATTAGATAAATGGACATAATCCTACACTGAAGCTGTCTAGACGTCCTTTCACATAAGAAACTGAGAGAGAGAAAATTATGATTTCGTCCCGGTAAAGGGGGAAATTGTACAATAGGTGACTGACATTAGCCGGACTGACTATTAAAATTCTATCAAGCCCAGTTCAAGGTCTCTAGACCTTTGCCCAGTCAGTGTTGACGAAAGAAAGACTTACATCAGCTGCAATTAGCTACCATAGACTTTGTCTATTTGCCATTAAAAATATGATCCCCTTTTCCAATCGTTCATTGGGGATTTACTTGTGTATACTACTGTCCTATCCCCTTAAGTTCCCCTCAGGACATTGTTTACCCCATGATCCTGTTTACCACATTCACATTAGCCCATATTGCGGTGTCTCCCCTCATTTCCTCGCTGATGTCCCCTCACCTTGTCCCTCACGAGAGAGAGAGAGTGTAAGGGGAAAGAAACCCGTCCTTTGGGGTCGAATCAGGAGGGGAGCCATGGCCGGACCGGGTGAGGGTAATGGCTCCAAATCTAGGGATATATGCTCAGTGGTCGATGTTCCCACATGATCCTTTTATGCATCTCATACATCTGATGCATAAATTTATTCAATAGATTTCTCGGGTATTCTCGAAATAGATTTTGAATGGATCAGATGAAAGGTAATCGTTGTCTTGCATAAGGGCTGTCACCTGCATTGATTTCATTTGTTTTGATTAGAGGGGATGTTCTAACTAGGTACTAAGTTGCTTTAGGGGTGGACAGTTTCTATTTATTTATAATCTTTTATGAGAGTTTGTATTAGGTACAAACTCTCTCTCTCTCTCTCTCTCTCTCTCTCTCTCTCTCTCTCTCTCTCTCTCTCTCTCTCTCTCTCTCTCTCATATTAATGACAAGAATGCTATATTGTGCCATTTCATAGCCTTCAATATTTTTTTTTTTAATTTCCGTCAAATTGGTTATTTCTTTACTAACCATAAAGACTCTCTATCAATTATATTCGGAACTGGTTTAGGACAATGGCAGGATTAATAGATTCAATGCATTTACTCGGTTGCAGAAAGCTGTTAAAGAAAGCCATTTATTGTCTTCGTTCATTTTGTTGTATGATTTATTTATAACTGTATTCAGTGGTTTAATCTTTTATTAGTTTTACAAGAAAATATTTGACTGGGAGAAATGATATCCCAAGTGACATGTCAGGGGAAATTTGACTTTAGTATATCATAAGTGGAAGTGAAAAGTGTTTAGACGTTTTCTTTGTAGGAATACTTTTGAAATGTATTAACTTTGATTAACCTTTAGATTACATATCAAGTAACGGGACTTGGTATCGTTATGCATGGAATAGTTGTATTTACTATTTTCATCTGAATCCAAAAGGTTAATCATTTTATTCCAATAGGCCTACTTGGAACATCTCACTGAAATTTAGGACTTAACTGAAGTCAGTGAGAAATCTCAAGATACACTTTAGATCTCAATCCAAAGAAAATAATTTAATACCAATACGTTTGGAACAACTCAAAGAAATTAACGGTTTAACTGACGCCAGTAAAACAATTCAAGAAAATACACATGATTATTGTATTAATTTGCATGAAGGCAACGTTGTTCAGATAGGAAGCAATAATGATTTGCAGCAACTCCCTCAGTAATGTCTGAACATTACCAGTACTTGAATTATCCTCCCGAGCCATAATCTACAAATGACCCAGCAGATGGTGGATATGAAACGGGAATGCTGACTAGCAATACTTTGTAACATTAATTCAAGTTACCGATAAAGTCAATATGGAACCGAGACCATTCTAGGATCAGTAATTGCGACAGAATCACGCAGACACCGAGTCTCGGTTGTTCTCATTCCGAATGAATTGGGTCACCTCTATTGCAGAAAGGGGAAGCTCTTCGGTCGGGTTTGTTTGGCCATTTTGAACTAAAGATATTCGATCTTTAAAGGTGTACTGCCAATGCGAATTTAACCATTATAAGAACATTAAGGGAAACATTAATAGTACCTAATCAAAAGGATGCAGGATGTCTGTCTGGTAAATACATAAAAAGAGGCATTACAAATTAAAGAGAAAGAATATTACAATGGAGAATATAAGCTTATAACGCTTAGAAAATAATTATCCAATTACCAAATGCTGATATTTCCTCCAAGAAAAGTCTTTTTATAAATCATAAAAGATAAATTGGTTTAATAGTTAATTTGTTATAAAAAATGTTCAAACAAGGATGAAGGATATCTATCCTTAATTTCAACAATAACTTTGAAACTATTTCAGATAAATATCATTATCTTATGTTTATTTAACAAAGAATTTGAACATCTTAAAGCACGACATTTTTTCAAACCCTTCCACCCAAAATAATCGTTTGAAGAACTTCCAAAACACGCCGTGTTTCAGAGGTCTTGTGGCGCAACGGATAACGCGTCTGACAACGGATCAGAAGATTCCAGGTTCGAATCCTGGCAAGGTCGACTTCTGAGTTTTTGACTGATAAGAAACATGGCGTCAATCTTTGCTACATAAAGAATGCAATACAAGTTAAATTTACTTTATATCGGGAAATATTTCCGTATTGAAATTCAATAAGGAAACAGAGAAATTGCGTAATGATCGAGATATTGCGAGGAACAAGTAGTTAGGAATGGAGAAGATGTGCTAATTGCAACCCAACAGGTAGGCAAAAGTAAATGCAAGGTGTCACTGATGTTTCACACACACACACACACACACACACACAATGGAGGCGTGCGAATGCATAGCACATGGAAATACATTTTAGGGTACTTAAGAACTCCGTTTACTTTTCAACTCTACTATATTTCTATTTTCTCTTTTCTGTTATATTTCCTCTGAATTCCCGCTCCATTTATTTCCGCAGCGCAAAACTTTCTTGCAAAACTGTCCCCCGACTGAAAACATCGCCAACATTGTTTACAAGTTTTGCGATGCTAGTGGAAAGAATAAATTAATAGGTCTTCTAAGATATCTAAAGTAGACCATTGATACTTCGAAATATCTGTTCCACATTACATCGTAGGTAGTGTTATATAGTTCAACATGTCTTAAATACATCATTATATTTTATAAAGTTTCCTGAAAAGTGTTCGCAACAATAATACGGAATAGGAAACTGTCTTCATCTCGTCAATTTATCTTTTGCATCTTTTAGTGAATCTGGTTTAGAATAACAAATGAAGATGATTTGTATTTCTTTCATATCTGAATCTTCTTATCCTGTCACAATGAGGATGCCCATTATGAAGTATCGATGGTAATAGGAGTATTATTAACATACATTATTCAAAGGTTATTCAAGATTGCTTTGATAAGTAGGTCTGCACTTTCCAATGAACTTAAATTTTAATGATTTTAACAAATTGGAGTCATCAGTAGGATTTTATAGAAATACATTACCGAAATTTTTTTTTTTTTTGTATAAAGGAAATTTATCATCTAAGAATAAATTATATCATATAAATTATCTATTGGACTCTTTTCATTCGTGGTGAAAATTAGAAGTACCTTTTTTTTTTCCAATGTGATCGGCCTATAGATTACAACATCTTTTACTGTAGTTTATTATATGAAAATGTGACCATCGCCTAATTGAATCGATAGAAAGGTTTGCTTTCGTTCTGAAAATTTAAAGAAGCGATGTTTTAAAGTACGGAATTTGAAATTATTCCGAAAATAAATCTCCGAATATACATTAGTTCAAAGCATAGTGTTTTCACGCGGAATTGATTCGAAATAAATTAGTCGTCCGTTATGGTGTCCTGCATTCTTAAGGTTTGGAAGTGCAATATTCAGAATTATTGAATGTTTATACTAAAGTATTTCATGGTAGAAGATATCAAAAGACTTTCTTGCACATCATAAAGTTTTAAAGATATGTCATCCTACAACATAAAAGGTTAAAGATGCATTGCCCGAAAACATTAATGTTTAAAAGTTGCAACATTCTAAAGTATGAAGTCGTAACGATGATTTAGTCTTTATTATAAAGATTTAAAAGAGTCGTTAGTTTGATCTCAAAAGAATTAAAGGAGATTGTCTGCTTATGCGATGAAGTTAGATTCCGCATTTCTTTTGTTTTTGTTTTTGGAATTCCTTTTCGCTAATACTAAAAATACTTATTAGATTAAAGGTGTGATGCATGATTATCGTGATCTGCATTTACATAAAGAACATGACAGCATTCTTCCTATAGTATTGATATGCATAATTACTACAGTCTATCCAGACAAAATTATTTGCTGGGCCTAATTATTTAGACAATGATTTATTGACAGTAAAAAAAGAAAAGAAAAAAGGTTCTTGAATTTCAGCAGTTTTAGGCTATTATTAAAGTTATTTCCATTCAAAGGAATTTATGCATAGTCATTTTGCTTTCCTATATATGGCATGTGAGCTATACATTTCCCATTAAAAAAGGAACTTGGGTCATCTTCCGCATTTTAGATCTTGCAAGAGGTTCTGTTCTGAGACATTCACTGAACTTTCTACATTATGACGCCTGCGGGTATTATTTCCCATTAGTTTAATGCAAGTTATTAAAACGTCAGGTGTAGTACCTCCGACTACAGCTGTAATAAATCCACGAAAATAAAGTAGCTACGACTGAATGCAATGGCTGTTGTGCACATGAAGAATTCATTCGCAAAGTTTGCAATCTTAGGAAAAGTCTTTGCTCTTATTTACGATGACGTCGGTGTGAATCACCTTAATACAGGACGGTGTATATTGCAGAGGGTATAGCAAAGGGGATTAGAATTAATTGCAGTTCTGCTGCTGCGCCATTAAAGGTCTTAATGATAATGAACATCTGAAACGGATCTAAGTTGGAATGCCTGCAGGGGAGAAGAATCAGGAGTGGGGTTTATTCTTAAAGTCACTTTTAATCGAATCTTTGGTTTGGTGATTAGTAGTTTTTTGGTATTTTTTTTATATGATCAATGGTGTTTTCTGTTTTTTTTAACCTTGGTATATATATATATATTATATATGTATATATATATATATATATATATATATATATATATATATATATATATATATATATATATATATATATATATATATATATATATATATATATATATATATATATATATATATATATATATATATATATATATATATATATATATATATATATATATATTGAAGATATATTCTTATGAAAGAAACATGTTTTGGGAATCTAAGGTTTCTTGAAGGGTGCCATTATTATTATTATTATTATTATTATTATTATTATTATTATTATTATTATTATTATCTAAACTAATACCCTAGTTGGAAAAGCAAGATGCTATAAGCCCAAGGGCTCCAATGGGGAAAAATAGCCCAGTGATGATGGGAAATAAGGAAATAGATAAACGATATTAGAAATAATTAACAATTAATAAAATATTTCAAGAACTGTAACATCAAAACAGATATTTCATATATAAACTATAAAAAGATTATGTCATCCTGTTCAACATGAAAACATTTACTGCAAGTTTGAACTTTAGAAGTTCTATCGAGTATACTAAAGGAAGGCTGCGCTAGGATTAGATTAGAAAGGCCAAAGTAATCTAGTTTGTGATGAATTTAGAAGCTCAAGGACGAAGTTTCTATAATAAAAGGGCATTGGCGCATAGGAATGAGAAATAGCAGTGGTGGGTTTTCGAGATTTTCAAACGAGTGTTCAAGTAAATGAAACAAATAATCTAAAACTTCGAGGTTAAAAGACCCTCAGATTTAGAGAGGATGGTTAACAAGGACGTAAATTATAAGACAATACAATACTTTGAGGTCACTGGGAAACCTGTTCAAAGATTAAATTAAAGAATAAACCAGTGACGTAGACCTAACATTTTGAAGGGAAACTTAAAGGGACTCAACTACGAAAACATTTGTTGAAGATTGTTAGTTAAGTTGAAGATATGTCAATATATTTGAATAATTTCTATTAGGAAGAGTTCGATGAAAGTTAATGAGTAATGGTTAAGATCTGTTGGCATTTAATGTTGTTTGTGGTTCTATTTTAACCGATTTGAATTTTCACAATTGTTAAGTTTGCTTTTATTGCACCAAGCGTTCCTATACTAAATTTGAAGGTGTGATGACAGAGCACTTTGTTGTTTAGGGTCTAATGTGTACAGAAAATATGTATTTTTTTTTAAGATCTAATGTGTACAACAAATGGTGTATTAACTTCTTTGGAGCCAATTTCTTTATTTGGTCGTAACGGCACAGGAGTAGCAAATTTAACTGCCTTATTTGAGTACTAGAAGTTTTTATTCCAGCTGTTATCAAGTTGTGGAATGATCTTCCTAATCGGGTCGTTGAATCAGTAGAACTTCAAAAGTTCAAAGTTGGAGCAAATGTATTTACGTTGACCAGGCTGACATGAGTCTTTTTATAGTTTATATATGACATATCTGTTTTTGACGTTGTTAATAGTTTATATAGGACATATCTATTTTGACGTTGTTACTGTTTTTAGAATGATTTGTTAATTTGTTCTCATCATTCATTTATTAACTTATTTACTTTCCTCACTGGGCTATTTTTCCCTATTGAAGCCCTTGGGCTTATAGCATCCTGCTTTTCAAACTAGGGTTGTAGCTTGGCTAATAATAATAATAATAATAATAATAATAATAATAATAATACAGTGAATATAGCTGGCAGCACAGAAAAGAACTCTGTGGATGTTGCGGTTGGGGGAGTTGGAGGACGCTGACGCACGTCAACCAATCACAACCAAGCAAATCCACCAGGACTTGAGCTTCCTGCCAATCCAAGTACTGTAGGCGGACGACTCTCCTCTCCCCTCCCACTCTCAGTCTTATTTCCAACCTTCCAAGACGATTCTTTCGCAATTTGTCATTTCTAGTGCTTGCGTAATTTTGCTAATATAACGGGTGGTTATTGTGTGGCTAATAAACAATATATAGCCTTCTAGAAATGTGGCATCTTGTGACTGTGAAGTGCTTGGTAGGTACCTGACGTTAGTGGTCAAGATGCTTTCGACGTGTTTACTGAAAAGATACTTCTTGAAAAATAAATTGCCTGTTTCAAAATGGCTTTCAGTAAGGATTATGATGAAACTTCGCCTCATGTTAGTTCCAACGTAAAGGTTTTGCTGATGGTGAAGATATGTCTGGGTATTGTGATTCAAGAGATAGTGGTCATTTACGTAGAGGGAAATGGGAGTTGCTTCGGCGTGTGTTGTTGGACATGCATCAGTTGTTGGTGCAAATGCAAAGTGATGGTGATAGCCATATAGTTTACAGTTTGCTTCGGTGCTTAACAAAATCAGAAATGTTGATAAGGTGGTGTATGGGAAAAACATTCAGAAACTAATAGTGTGAAAGTTTCCAACACCCTATAACTTTGGCAAGAAACAAAATGAGTAGGCATAAGTGTCAATAGTGGTGCCATGTGCAAACATTCTATCCAATCCTCGGGCATGGAAGGTCTTTAGGACGAAAAAAAAATAAACATCTAAACGTAAATGAAATTAAAAATGCTTTGTGCTTACAAAGATAAGAACTACTGTCAGACTATTGAAAACAGTGTACCGGACTGGAATCAGTTCTACACAGGATTTTCTTTGTAAAAAAAAAAGTAAATGAAAGCCAAGCGTTTTTGTTTAGCGATTCCACGATCAAGATGTCAATATTCACAGACGATTAAATCCTACAGGCAGCATTTTAAATTGAGTGGTGCCTTGATCAGTCAACTATTTAGTTATGATCTTTGAAGTAAGAGTGGAATATACGCAGAATTTCCTGCAAATAATGCCAACCTTAATATTGCAATCCAGGATTGCACCCCATTGCAACAATTCACTTTCATGATTGAAGTGCAACTGGAATTCCAGAGGAGGAATGGCTGTGACCCGCAAGATGACTTTGAATAGGATGTTCTCCATTTCCGCATTCATTCGCTACCCCCCCCCCCCTCCCCACATACAACTGGTCGCTCCAGAAACGAATGTCATCGATCTTCTCTGCTCAATGAGTGAGTGTTACCATAAAGTTAACAGATAAGGAGTAACGTTGCTTAAGGAGTAGGGAAAGGTTATCTGTTTTGTTCTCTTTTGTCATTGTTACCATTAAAATCACTTCCTTTGTTCGCCCCATTTTCCGCATTACATTTGAAATATCAATTTCTCCCATAAATCATATTAGCATAACAGAGGTCTGTACACTTTCTTATAAACCAAAATGATTAGAATTATTCTATGTTTACTTTAGTACACTCGGCTTATTAGTATCACGTCATTTTCATTGTACTGTACATATCTCGTTAGGCTTTAGTGTTATTACACCCTCCCCACCTAGGTGGGCTATGAATATTATTTTTGGTAGATTTCTTTCTGTTTTTTTTCTTTGCTTATAACTTTACGAAAAGTTTGTAAATCGATTAACTTGAAATTTCCAGATGCAATAGAACCCATTAAAATTTGGACCTCATAGGATCAAGGTCAAGGTCACCCGAAAGATCATAATCTAATTTTTACTATGACCCGATTTACTTTAAACCGTTCAAGATTTCCATTATCAGTTATGGAAAATATTTTATATATCATAACAATGGAAATGCAAAGGTTTGAAGATTGGTAGGTTTAAAGTTCAAACCAAGGGAGTCACATTTTCAAGATCACAGAATTTCAGAGCCTTAAACCTCAAATGAGTACTGATACACACTCGGTTAACGTTATTGACAGACAGAAAACCACCCATTGGCTACAAATAATACCATGACCTTTGACCTGTGGTCTTGAAAGGTAAAGGTTAACATCATCTGATTTCAGCAAGTTCAGATTCACACTCGTTTACTGTTATTGACGTATACCGAAACTACAAAACATTTAGAGCAATGGTAGTATTTCTTAAAGGTCCACGTGCCAGAGGCGGGAGGTTGCCACTTGTGACCTGTTTGAACTTTTACAATTTTGATAGAAACTGCGCTTAGAAATTTGGAAATATCCAGAAAAGTTATGAAAAGCAGAACGTCATATTGTGGCTAGAATAAAATGATTTTATACATAGACTCATAATGTAAGACTTATAAACTTTCAAACTATACAGTTGTTTAAAGTCTTGAAGGTTTATCAAGTTGTGAGTCTCGGAGCACTTCACATTTTCTGCCTATCCTAACCCAAACACGTTTTTCTTCAAGGCATCCAGAAGACGACAGCCGCTAGGATTTGTTGAAGACACAACCACTAAAACGCGACATTCTTTGTTCAGGGTTTTCCATCACGTTTCATTCAATCACCATTACATTTCCTTCACCTACCGGAAATACATTGCACGCGTCATCTGTCTCACTGAATCCTTCTTCGGTATAGTGACACGATTCATGTCTAAGTTTGGATTAGAAGCAATTGCCTTGATTCATTTGAAATCACTTTTGGAGTTGAATACAATGACCTTATTTGTCGTAAATCTTTTCATAATGGGCGACATTTGGCACCGTGTGATTGGAGTTCAGCATATTACGCGGGCTCATGCATAAACGCATTTGATGCGTATGTGTAATTAGTTGTGTTTAGGTTTGTTAATATATGCATATTAAAGAAATCTGATTACCGTCTAACTGTAATAATTATTGAAAGGAAGGCAATTTCCCTATCTACTAGATTACGTTAATAGGCCAAGTTCAAAGGTTTGAATATATCAGAATTTATTTGCTTACAGTCATGCGTACCCAATATTTCAAGCACAACATTTTATCATAAGTGTGATGGCCAACACTAGTCAATGCCACATTCACCATTTAACTGCTGGATCGGGAATGAACCTCATCGATAGTTATATTTCTACACAGTCTCATTGACAGTACCTTAAACTCCAACCGTTATTCACCCCCTTCTCGAACGCACTTTTCTAACGCCTTTCTCTCCTCTATCCATTTATGTTTTATCTATTTACCATTGCATTATTGCCAACGGTGAAACTCCTTTGTCTTTAAAGAAATCACGAGTTTACTAAAGTGAATGACAGAAATTATTTTGAAAGACCCACAATCGTGTAGCCTATGCAATATTGCTGTATTCCAGTGTATCCTGATTTAGTGTAGGGATGACTTTCAAGGGAAACCACGTATATTCTGAAATAACGTCCTTAGAAAGGTATATATATATATATATATATATATATATATATATATATATATATATATATATATATATATTTCCTTTTTTAGTGGGAATATCGCAGAGTTACATTATCCTGTTGGTAGGGTTATTCGCCCTTACTGGTAAATTCCATTAAAACTTTACTGTTGTTTTACAATATAATAATAATATTTAGATATCGGCGTCAGCTTTCTCGAGAAGACCGCACTTTCATAATATAAAATAAAAAAACCGACCCCCCCTTAAAAAAAAAGCTAATTCGCAAAATAACAACACATTATGATACGAACGACGGGAATCAGTCTACTCTCCCTACTATTTTCGAGTAATTCTCCGACTCCAGAATCCTCGATTCTTGCCTTTGATGTGAAATTCATCGGCACAGGTATGTCGGTGAATGCGTGGCAGAGAGAGACTCGAATTCGGGTGTGTAGTACTACACGTTACGTAGTCAACGTGTCCTTTGTGGTACGTTACGGGTGAGATCACGGGAAAGCCAGAGCTGAAGGAAGTGTGTGGAATCCTGTTTACTCCTCTTCGAATGGAGTTGGTTTGTTTGCGATGTTGCAGATTTGGTGAAAGGAAGGAAGGAAGGAATGAAGGGGAGGGAGTTTGGGGTATAGGAATTACTTTATTGTTTACTTACTGTTGAGTATTGCGGTATATGTAGGGTTAATAAGATAGAGAGAGAGAGAGAGAGAGAGAGAGAGAGAGAGAGAGAGAGAGAGAGAGAGAGAGAGAGAAATCTTAATGCACGGATAAGTAGATGCTAAAAGGAAAGTTATCATATATATATACAGTACAGTAGATATATATACATATATACACACACACACACACACACACACATATATATATATATATATATATATATATATACTGTATATATATAATATACATATGATATAATATATATATAATATAATATAAATACAGTATATATATATATATATATATATATATATATATATATAATATATATGTGTGTGTGCGTGTATTTATGCATATAGTATGTCTTTATACATGTCTATGTGTCACACTATACTAGAGTCCTCATGGATATTCAAAATTAAAGTATATATTGGCGTAGTGAAATTGAACTGTGCGTTTATTTATATCATACATCCGAGGTCAGTTTTATTGCATTTAGTATGCAAAGCCCGGAGGCTTCATGGAAAACCTGATATATCCCACTCATGGTACATGAACTACCAAAGAACTACCATCAGCGATCGCCTCTCTGAATATAAGATAGCTAAAATTATCGAGTGCTTAAACAGAAGATATTAAAAATATGGAATCATGATACTGAGAACATTTTAAATTCGAAATACACTGTAGATAGACTTCAAGAAAACAACTTAAGCATTTATAGAGGTTTTTTTTTATCAAAAATTCCATTTATCATTTTATTTATTCATTAAATATTGCGTTGGAATTATGGGATAAGAGGATTCGGTTTCATTTTGAAATGCATTTCGCAGAAGAACCAGGTATCCTCTTTTTATTTTGGTAGACACGGCAAATTTATTTATTTATTTATTCATTTTTTTTTTTTTTTTTTTTTTTTTGAATAATGATGGGCTTTTCTTAGGTAGGCTATGGCCTTTATTTTCTCGATCATTGACTTCAGATTAGTTAGGGATTTATAGTAATGAAAGCGTTATATATTAACCAAAGTTTACGTATTTTGATTGATCCCAGTTGAAGGCAGCATAGCTTTTTCTGTTTGGTTTGGGCGTGGCTTTAGCAGAACGAGGGACTGTGAATTGAAAACCGAAATAGAATCGACCATGTGACAAGGATTTCATTAAAGAGTTTCTGTGGAAATAATTGAATTGTTTTTCATTTTGTGTTTCCTGACTAATAGAATCAATATGGAATTCTATTAAAACCAGCTCGCATTTCCATAAATCGAATCAATGACAACGCATAACGCGAGAAACAATGACAGTAAAATTTACCACAACGACAACATTTTCAATCTTGCAACATTCTCAAAATGGTTTCCTTTATTAGAGCCTTCTGATTAATCCTCTTTCATTGATTGTCCAACTGTCGTTTATATCTATTATTATGCTCACAATAACCTCTTACTTTGACATCTCCATTAACTCCGATTTCAAGGATTTCAGTGTAAAACATATCAAAATATCAAAAGATAGTTGGCAACAAAGTCAAGAGGTCATTGTTGCCATAGCAATACTGTGCCGTGATATAGTCTATGTAACTTATTTATTTAGATATATTATTTTAAAGCATTTTCCTCTGTGCATATCACATATTACACGTGAAAGACTGCATATGCAATATAGACGTATTGCTTACCCGGGTTAATGGAATGTATTGGATGAAATTCATCTAGAACGTGGAATTCCTTTCCTCTCTTTGTTTCTTCTGCATAAGTTAAGAAGGTAGAACGTCATTATTTTTGGAAAACCCGTATTTACATGTCGTTGTTGTTTTTAGTGAGCTTGAATTGTTGACACCTTGCCAGGTTTTGATACCTTCATATTTTAGAAAACTTTCTTTTTTTCCTACGTCCAGATATAATAATAATCTTCCATGCTAATTATAAAGGAATTTACTTTTTGAAGCAATTAGTTATTTCACTGCTGGATTTATTTTCTCTGAAGTTAGTGAAGCAACTATAAATGTAATTTCATACTAATCTTTATTAATTGAAGGTGGAACTATGTGGAAAACCAACACATGAGAAGAACTCCAAAATCAAACCGTTACTCTCTGCTTGGGTAGTGCCATATCATCTGTACAATGGTCTTCCACTGTCTTGGATTAGAGTTCTCTTGGTTAGTGGGTACACTCGGGCATGTTGTTATATCTTCCTCTGGTTATTTGAAGTTTTTATTGTTTATATGTGAAGAATATAATTTAATGTTACTGTTCTTGAAATATATTATTTTGATTGTTTATTCTTCTCTTGCATATTGTTTATTTCCTTGTTTCCTCTCCTCACTGGGTTATTTTTCTCTGTTGGAGCCCTTGGACTTGTATTATCTTGCTTTTCCACTAGGGTTATAGCCTAGCTTGTAATAATGACAATAGAAATATTAATAAATCCCTGGCATAATTCACTTTGCCCTGCCGGTTAACTTAAGTAATAAAGAGAACGTCTTACTTTTTTACCCTCAGAACTAGAGAATTATAGAAAGAGGTATTTGTTGCTAAATTTAGTCAAGAAATTCATTGAGAATTCCCCCATGTCCTTAGAATTTGAAAAGGAATTCTGTGTTCAGAATATGTAAGGGTAGGGGACACAAGTTTGAGATCTTCGACTGTGAAGAGGGACACTTGCAATATTAGGGTGAATGGACTAAACCGATTCTATTTTTGCTTTAAAATGTCAGGGGATTAACGGACTGGCTTCTCAAGTGACTGATTGATTGATTTGGCATTAAACGCGTACTCTACACAAGTTAAGTGATTGATATGGCATTAAACGGCTAAGCCAGACCCGTCATTTTAAGTTACAAGGAAATGTAACTGTAGTATCAATTGCACTTAGTAAATTTTGTATTATTGCCTTTGGAAAATCAATTGAAACCTAGGATTTATGAGGATATTTGTCTGTTCGTAATTTAAATGAGGTTTCTGGTTCGATAAGTAATCATCATCATTATCACCATCTCCTCCTACGCCTATTGACGCAAAGGGACTCTGTTAGATTTCGCCAGTCGTCTCTATCTTGAGCTTTTAAATCAATATTTCTCCATTAGAAAAAGAAACTAAATTCCCACATGAACAATTATAGTTGACTGCTATCGAAAATCTACTATAAAAGTTTACATTAAAATTAAACTTGTGTATTGCTCCTTTTGTTTTGTACCACCCGATGCATCTTATATAAGCTGAATTGTTAATCAGAAATTTTTGGAAAATTTATGTAATTTTTTTGCGCTCAAGTATGACATTCAATTTTGATGAATGAAAACCTTAGTAACCGAATGAAAAAAAAAAAAAAAGTGGCGCACTCCGTAAATTATCGAGAATCAAGTTCAATAGCAGGCAAAGGTTATTCGTTTTATGATAAATGCATTTTCACTTTATTTCAAATCTTGAATGAATGATCGATATTTGAAATATCTCTGGAAACATGAAATTCATACTTCACGTTATCCTTTTCTTACTCCTTATCGGGAAGAAAATAGTTATCGTTCATTTTTTTATGTTTTTTTCTAGTAAACTTTTTGCGAGTGCGAGGTAAGCAGCTATTTCCCTTTGTTCTTATTAATGCTGTAAAGAAGATATTTCATTATTTAGTCTAATAATGAAAGACATTTCCTTTTAAGATAAAGAAAATTGTGATTCTCTTGACGTAATATGGAAAAAGTAATCCTCCAATGATATATAAAGATGTATTAAAAAGATGCTGTGTACTATTCTATGTTCTGCCCGTATCCAATATTTCTGCTGCTACTTTATCAAAGAAAAACCTGTTGGATATATATATATATATATATATATATATATATATATATATATATATATACATACATATATATATATATATTTATATATTTATATTTATATATATATATATATATATATATATATATATATATATATGTATATGTATGTATAGGCCTATATATATATATATATATATATATATATATATGTATATATATATGTATATGTATGTATAGGCCTATATATATATATATATATATATATATATATATATATGTGTGTGTGTGTGTTGAATGGAGAGTTACTTGAAGAGATGGATCAGTTTAAGTACTTGGGGTCTGTTGTTGCAGCAAATGGTGGAGTGGAAGCAGATGTGCGTCAGAAAGTGAATGAAGGTTGCAAAGTGTTGGGGGCAGTTAAGGGAGTAGTAATAAATAGAGGGTTGGGCATGAATGTAAAAAGAGTTCTGTATGAGAAAGTGATTGTACCAACTGTGATGTATGGATCGGAGTTGTGGGGAATGAAAGTGATGGAGAGACAGAAATTGAATGTGTTTGAGATGAAGTGTCTAAGGAGTATGGCTGGTGTATCTCGAGTAGATAGGGTTAGGGGCGAAGTGGTGAGGGTGAGAACGGGTGTAAGAAATGAGTTAGCAGCTAGAGTGGATATGAATGTGTTGAGGTGGTTTGGCCATGTTGAGAGAATGGAAAATGGCTGTCTGCTAAAGAAGGTGATGAATGCAAGAGTTGATGGGAGAAGTACAAGAGGAAGGCCAAGGTTTGGGTGGATGGATGGAGTGAAGAAAGCTCTGGGTGATAAGAGGATAGATGTGAGAGAGGTAAGAGAGCGTGCTAGAAATAGGAATGAATGGAGAGCGATTGTGACGCAGTTCCGGTAGGCCCTGCTGCTTCCTCCGGTGCCTTAGATGACCGCGGAGGTAGCAGCAGTAGGGGATTCTGCATTATGAAACTACATCTGTGGTGGATAACGGGGGAGGGTGGGCTGTGGCACCCTACCAACTGAACTCAGTTGAGTCCCTTGTCAGGTTGGGGGGAACGTAGAGAGTAGAGGTCCCCTTTTTGTTTTGTTTCATTTTTTTGATGTCGGCTACCCCCCAAAATTGGGGGAAGTGCCTTGGTATATGTATGTATGTATATATATCATCATCATCATCATCATCATCATTCTCTCGTCCTATGCATGTTGACACAAAGAGCCTCAGTTAAATTTCGCCAGTCGTCTCTATTCTGAGATTTTAAATCATTGCTTCTGCCTTTATTATCTATTTCACGCTTCATAGTCCTTAACCATATAGGTCTGGGTCTTCCAACTATTCTAGCGCCTTGTGGAGCCCAGTTGAAAGTTTGGTGAAATAATCTCTCTTGGGGAGTCGGAAGAGCATGCCCAAACCATCTCCATCTATGGCTCAAAATTATCTTATCCCCATATGGCACTCGGGTAATCTCTTATATTTTCATTTCTAATCCTGCCCTGCCATTTAACTCCCAATATACTTCTGAAGTCTTTGTTCTCAAATCTATAAACTCTGTTGAATATTGTTTCATCGTCATACCACGACTCATGTTCATATAGTAACACCGATCCCACTAATCTGATACGTAGCTTATTTTTATATGTAATTTCAGGCAATTTCATTTCCATATTTTACTCAACATAGCCATTGTATGATTTTCTTTTATTCGATCTTTCATTAAACTCCAGTTCTAAAGATCATATTTCCTAAATATTTGCATGAAAGTCGAAAGAGTACTCTCTTGACCCCTGTATAAATTGGGAGAATGCATGAAAGGAGAGTAGTATGTGATTGTATGTATGAAGTGGCTACCAGGCTCATTTATATCTTCCGCGAAAGAGTGAGTCTGGTAGTTTGATTATTTAGGCTATTTAATGAATAGTTTTGCCAATTTCTCTCTCTCTCTCTCTCTCTCTCTCTCTCTCTCTCTCTCTCTCTCTCTCTCTCTCTCTCTCACACACACACACACACACAACCAGTTATGTAGAACACTGTTCACTATTACATTGAAGAGACTGGTCCATAGACAAAAATCTAAATCAAGCATTTTTCTCACTAAACGCAAAGGCGAATTTCTGTGGATTGATAAAATTCCTTCGTAAAATGCTGACATTATCTTTGGATTATTCAATCTAATTATTGGATTCCGGAAATATTATTCAGAGAAGGAGCGTTTCTTTCAGGCAGAATCCCTATGCAAAAGCATTTTCTTCTCGGAATTTTTGGTGGTTCTCTCTTCCCCATCAAGAGAAAATATCTACTGGCTGAAAAAGAGAGAGAGAGTTAGGCATTTTGTTTGCAAAGTGAAGTGATTATTTCATTTGGTCTTTACTAAAGTTATTATTATTATTATTATTATTATTATATGGGCGCGGGTTAATTATAAAATAGTACATGATAGGAGGCGGTGAATTAGACGATGGTTCAATCGTATTAGGATTTATTGTCTAAGTTAATTTTCACAATTAAAATGAGCAGAAATCTTCTTCAAAGCGAGTGAAATAGAACTTTAAATCTTGAGGGTGCATAACAGGAGAATTCTAAGTTTCTCGCTGGCTCTTAAAGGATTTTATCAGTCAAATACAATGGAATATATTTTTAACCAACACAATAATTACACGTAGAGAGAGCGGACATGCAGACAGTTAGATAAGAACTAAAAGAAACTATTAGACGTCTTATGGAGTATGGACGTCCGCCATGGTTGTGGTAGGCTACCATGGCCGGTGGGCTTAGTGAGGGTTGCCCACTCACGAGTAGGACTCGGACTTAACTGGCCTAACTCACATAGTCTGTGCGTTCTTATTTCCCCTACATTGCTTGGGGGGGGGGGGTGCCTTGTCTCGCCTAAGGGTAGCAGTGGCAGGTGATATAACCGCACCATACTGGTTCTCACTCTGCGTCCCCTCTCCCCGGATTACATGATAGAAACTACTCGGACGGCGGAGAGATTTACAGCAAATGGAGACTTATTCAACTACATTATGAAAATAAATGGTTCTTATCTATAAAGTGCACCAATGGGAATGGGCGTTAGCCGTTAGTCGTGACTATCTTCAAAACTGCACCCAAGGTCCTTTAATGAGGTCGGCTCATCAGTGAGGTACGCGCATGTGGGCGGAGCTTCTGTGACGTTATTTATCGGTGACGGTGGCTGAGGTTTGACTTGACTAGACGTAGTCTTATTTGATATCTGTCACGTTCATTTCTTCCAGAAGAAAAAGATAGAACATTTTGAAAAGACCGATCAAGAACTCCTGAAACTGGTTAACTTGGAAACGGAAGTGACAGAACCTAAGTTCACATTAACTGAAATAAACAAGTTATTTCAACCTGTGCTAAGTGCAACACAGATAAAATCTCTCATAACTAATGTCTGTCAGTCAATGCAGCGATGAAGACATATCGTTAGCTTTCACTCTCAGAAGCATGAGCACCAAATGCTATTCATATTTGCGAACTAAAAGAGGATTTCCTCTGCCATCAAAAAGTACACTGAATAAACGAACGCAAAATCTCAAATGTGAGCCGGGTATTTTGCATTCGGTTCTGTCACTGATGAAGGCAAAATCAGAAACAATGACGGAAATTGAAAAACTTGCCGTTATTTCATTTGATGAAATGAATATTTCTAGTAAGTGGATTTATGACAAAGGGATGGATGTTTTGTATGAACCTCATGATAAAGTTTTGAGATTTTGGAAAGAATTCGGGATTGGTCCCCTTAACCCAGAAAAAGTCTTTTTTAAAAACCCGTGTGCTGACAGGAATGTCTTCATATTTGCTGATGCTCCCCATATGATAAAGTTAATTATAAATAATTTTCTGGATCACGGTTTTCTTATGGAAAATGGAAATAGCGTATCTGATGCCCGTGTCCGTGAAATGCCAATGAAAACCGTATCAGAGTATGCCTTAGCATATAAAATTAATAAAACACATATCAATGTAAGTGGCTTACAAAGACAGCGTGTAAGTATGCTGCACAGCTACTTTCAAAGTCATGTGCTAAGGCATTGTAATTTTTTGGAGAAAGGGGCTTTATTAGAGAGGAACAATTGGAAGGAAACTGCCGATTTTATAGCTACAGTGAATGAATGGTTCGATGTCATGAATTCTTCTATGATGTTAGGAGACATAAAAGCCCGCAATGCATTTGTGAGATATTTGGATAGCCAGAAAAGTGTTCTAGAAAGAATGGTTGATGCTAGGCTGGGAATGAGGGTAAAAAATCCAAAATTTAATTGCCTTCACAAATTCCAAAAAGGTGTGATATTATCTTGTCACTCAATGATTGGGCTATATAACATGCTAAAACAGTCAGGACATTTCTTTTATTATGACAAGGAGATTGAATCAAGACTGTCTTGAAATTTTTTTTTTTTTTGATGTATTAGCGATGGGGGGTTCTCATGATCATCCCGATGCAGTTAATTTCAAGTACAGATTGAAAAACTTTTTGCTAAGTAGGGATGTTGAACTTGTTAGCGATAAGGCAAATGAAAACCTTGACCCGTTATCCCATGAAATGGTATCATCTGAACGTGATGGAAATGGACCTGATAAATCTTTCAATGACAGGGAACTGGCCTTAGAAATATGTATGACAAACATCATTTTTAGAGACCTTTAATTTGATGTGGATCTTAAGAATGACGAAATGTTCCCTGAGGAAACAGACTTTGCCAAATGTCAGAAATCCATTGACACCACAGGATCTGTTATCGAGGAATAGTCCTTAAGATATATCGGTGGATATGTAGTGAAAAAGTTTTTGTTTAAATATCCAAATTTAGGGTATATTGTTGATAGCAAGACGTCAGAGACATGGGTCCATTATATAAGTGAAGGAAAACTCTATGCACCATCCGACGATTTTTTTTTTCTAAACTAAAAATTTGTAGAGAAATTTTTTGAGCTATGCATGGGTATGGGCTTAGACCAGGAACAGAATGCATAAAAACAATGGCTGCTGAAATGAAATCTGCTGTCACTTGTGTTCCTGACGAGGTTGTGGAATTTTTGACCAAAATATCAGTGTTTTTTTAGAATGCGGCACCTCAACAACATTATCGACATAAGTAAAAAGAAAAAGAGGACTTGCAGGAGTACAGTAAGAAAAACCATGAAAACAAAAACTTAATTTTTCCTCCTGGGGTGCACACTTGGCTCGGTGAGAAACAAACTCATGCTTATCTGAATTCCATCACTATTAAACTGTCATCTTTGTTCTGTTAATCTGTTAGGATTAAAATGAGAATCCTTAACTCGTTGTGTAGGATTTAGTACCAAGGACAACTTTCTCTACGTTAATCTATACCTCTTTAGTTAAGGATAAGTGGAAGTCAATACATTGCAGTATTTGTGTTCCCTTTTAAGATACATCTATACCCTATGACTATGTTTAGAAGCATCAGAATATTATTAAACTTTGATGTATGGTCTGCCCTAAGGATAATCTGTACTTTAATAAAAAAAAATAGAAATAAAATATTAAGGAATATTTTTATTTTGGAAAGGTATCCTTGCATCATGTTACTACGTATACCTGTCAGTCTATGCTGTCAAGGGAGACTATACGAGGTGTGACGTCATGCGCAGACGGAACGTATTTTCGCTCGCTGATGAGCCGACCTCTCCCTTGGACCTTGGGAAATACTGTTGATTTCCTCCTGGTCCAAGACAGGCTCGAGTGCCTCACTCTGTTCCTCCTTGGCCCAGAATTTCCTCATCAGAAGACCACCTCCCAAAATGAGGTGTAGACCCTCCAGTTCCATCAACCGGGGCTGCTGGTCCTGAAAACCGAATTCGGAAGAGGGACCCCCAAGTAGATATTTCTTCCCGTACTCACTGATAGCTCTCAATGCGTTGTTTGTAAACATCTTCGTTGCAAAACTTAGAATGCAGATCACTTGACTTTGATCAGGTATAATTTGAAAAAAATCGAAATTGGTCCTGGTTGAAATATCGACTCCGAGATTGAAGGCGTTTTGAAGACTGAAGAAGTCTTCGTTGGCTTCTCTTCGAGATCGTCTCCAGAAACTGATTCCGATTATAATTCGAATGAGAGCGAGACTTTGAAGACGTCTTCGTTCGATTTGGGAATATTCTTCACTCGGTCTTCACCGAAACTTGGTAGTAATTTCTTTTCCCCGAAGGAAATAGATAGATAGATAGATAGATAGAAGATATAGATAGATAGATAGAATTGTATTTATAAGAAAAAGTTAAAATTCTTATGAGGTGTGGGTCAATCTGTTATTTTTCAATCTCATTATATGCTTACTCTCGTGTTTATATATCTGTTTATCTATCTATCTATCTATCTATCTATATATATATATATATATATATATATATATATATATATATATATATATATATATATATATATACATATTTATATTACACTGACAACAACAACAAATGCCTCCGTTTATAATTCACTGCAGGACAAAAGGCTCTGATATGTCCTTATTCATCACCAAGCTGGCTACTGCCGTTGGTGATGGTGGGAGACTTTAGTCTGATTGCTTACAACACACCAACTTAGTAAGGGCGATCCTGACTATAGTCAATTTTTTTTAGCGAGGCAGATTTGCACCGACTCGCAGGGGTGCCCTTTTAGCTCGGAAAATTTCCTAATAACTGATTGGTCGAAAGTATTTTTGTCCGAATACCATCATTGTTTTCAAATGATTACCAAGTAATGTGAATCGAAACTTATTAACTTATTTATTAATCTAAATTTCTCCCTCAGATATAGGTTTTGTCAATAAATAATGTTAAATAAATACATATATTATAAAGTATCGTGATGGTAAATCTAAATTTAATAACAACACCTGCCGAAGTCAGCTACAGGAGCTTGTTTTCGGATGCACGCTTCATAATTTTGTTATTTTTCACATATTTCAACACAAATTGAGACAAATTACACTAAGAATAAAGAAAAACATGTTATTATAAACTTACTTTGAATACCAGAATCTACTAAAAACGTGGAATGGATAAAATTAACTCATGGTGAAAATAGCGGTTCGGTTAAAGCAAGACTCGCGTAGAGTGGGTCCTGGATAAAACGACTATTCTACTGGCAAACACCAAAGAGGGAATGGAAGGGAGATTGTGACTCGGCGGTGAAATTATGAATTCGTTTAATTGTGATTTTTATCCAATTTATGCAACGCTACAGTATCTTCAAACCAAAAATTTTTCCATTAATAAAATCTAAACCTTAAAAAAAAAAAAAAAATAACCACTTTCCATACGGACTTGCATCATAGGTCTATGATGTACAATGAGTGTGTATAGAAAGGGTTTTCTATTATTTCGTAAAAGTTTAGATTCTAGTGTATTGTGTAAAATATGTAGCTTGTACACATGTTAAATAAATCAGTGATGTCACACACTCATGCATATGTGTATAATGTGTGTGTTCCAACATCTCGACTGACGTCTCTCTCTTATCCCTTTTTATACGACTTACATCATAGCCCTATGATGGAAGTCCGTATAGGTAGGGTTTGTTATCTTTTTCGTAACATTTTAGATTTTAATGATAGCAATATTTTCGGTTGAGGATACTGTACTGTTGCATAAATTGGATAAAAATCACAATTAAACGAATTCATAATTTCACCGCCGAGTTGCAATCTCCCTTCCATTCCCTCTTTGGTGTTTGCCAGTAGAATAGTCGTTTTATCCAGGACCCACTCTACGCGAGTCTTGCTTTAACCGAACCGCTATTTTCACCATGAGTTAATTTCGAGGGCTTTATATGTTCTTACATTTTCAAGGGCTTTATATATTCTTAGAATTTCGAGGGCTTTATATGATCTTACATTTTCAAGGGCTTTATATATTTTTAGAATTTCGAGGGCTTTATATGTCCTTACTTTTTCGAGGGCTTTATATGTTCTTACATTTTCAAGGGCTTTATATGTACTTAGAATTTAGAGGACTTTATATGTTCTTACATTTTAAGGGGTTTTTATGTTCTTACATTTTCAAGGGCTCTATATATTCTTATAATTTCGAGAACTTTATATGTTCTTACATTTTCAAGGGCTTTATATATTCTTAGAATTTCGAGGGCTTTGTATGTTCTTACATTTTTAAGGGGTTTATTTGCTCTTACATTTTTATATTCGTACATTTTGAGGCTTTATATGTTATTACATTTTCGAGCGCATTGTATGTTCTTACATCTTTGAGTGCTTTATATGTTCTTAAATTTTCGAGGTCTTTATATATTCTTACAATTTCGAGGGTTTTTATGTTCCTACATTATTTTCCTGAGGATAGGCTTCTCTTCAGTACGAGTCTGAGGAATCTTTGGAAAAGAGAAATTCCCGAAAAAAAGGTCGTTTTTCATTGTGTCAGAAGCCGTTGCCAAGAGAGGAAGATGACCATCTCGGACCAATAGAGCCTCTGAAATTGATAGCTCTTGCCAACACCAAAATTGCTTTGCACCTGGACCCTTGAGAGAGGGTCTTCATCCTAAGGTATTTTGGGGGAATATGTTTGTATAGGATAGGAATTCTTGTAGAGATGAAATGATACAATAAGGGGAATGCTTTTTGTATTTTGGGGGAATGTTTTTGTATAGGACTGGAATTCTATTAGAGGTGAAATGATACAATAAGAAGAATGCTTTTTGTATTTTGGGGGAATACCTTTGCATAGGACTGGAATGCTTGTAGAGGTGGAATGATACAATAAGAGGAATTCTTTTTGTATTTAAGCACAGAGAGAGGGTCTTCATCCTAAGGTATTTTAGGGGAATATTTTTTTATAGGACTGGAATTTTTGTAGAGGTGGAATGTTACAATAACAGTAATGCTTTATGTATTTAAGCACAGAAAGAGGGTCTTCATTCTAATGTATTTTGTGGGGGAATATTTTTGTTTAGGACTAGAATTATTGTGGAGGTGGAATGATACAATAGGAAGAATGCATTTTGTATTTAATTGCTTCCAATTTATAGCTTGGTTTATCGTTTGTTATTGTGTAATTACCTAGACGCTCCATGTTTATTGTTTCGTAGCTACCTGCATTGTTTAAAAATCA
>NC_090727.1:32676366-32678866 GCF_036898095.1 Palaemon carinicauda
TGAATGGCGAGCGATTGTGACGCAGTTCCGGTAGGCCCTGCTGCTTCCTCCGGTGCCTTAGATGACCACGGAGGTAGCAGCAGTAGGGGACTCAGCAGTATGAAGCTTCATCTGTGGTGGAAATGTGGGAGGTTGGGCTGTGGCACCCTAGCAGTACCAGCTGAACTCGGCTGAGTTCCTGGTTAGGCTGGAGGAACGTAGAGAGTAGAAGTCCCCTTTTTTGTTTTGTTTCTTGTTGTTGTCGGCTACCCCCCAAAATTGGGGGAAGTGCCGTTGGTATATGTATGTATAATCTTAGTCATGGACGATCCCATTACATTTGGGAGATGATCCGAATCCGGATTCTAGATCTGAATGCAAATGCTAGATCTGAATCTGGATTCTAGATCCGACTCCTGATTCTAGATCCAAACCTGGATTCTAGATCCGAATTCGGATTCTAGATCCAAGTCTGGATTCTAGATCTTAATCTGGATTCTAGATTCAAATCCGAATTCTAGATCAAAATCTCGATTCTAGATCCAAATCCACATTCAAGACACGAATCTGGATTCTAGATCCGAACCCAGATTCTAGATCTGAACCCGGATTGTAGATCTGAACGCAGTTTCTAGATAGGAATCCGATTTCTAGATCCGAATCCGGATTTTAGATCCGAATCCGGATTCTAGATCCTAATACAGTTTCTAGATCCAAATCCTGATTCTAGCCCCAAATCTGGTTTCTAGATCTCGATCTAGATGCTAGATCCGGATCTGTATTTTAAATCCGAATCCAAATTCTAGATCCGGGTTTGCATTTTTCGTCATTTTAAAGAAAACGTCAAAACAAATAGACGGATTTTGACGAGAATTCCACCACAGATCAATCTCCATTAAAATCTCTGATTGTTCTTGTTGATATATTAAGTCTATTACTTTTATGTGGTTATTCCATATCTAGATGAGTATTTCTATTATTTCTATGCGCGTCTTCCATGAGCAGATGGCGTATTTAATATTACTTCATTCTACAGTATTAAAGATTTGCTTGTGATATTCAAAAATCCCTTAATTGATATATAAATTCTATTACTTTCATGTGCTTCCACCATAACCAGATGACGTATTTAATATTAATTCGTTCTACAATATCTAAATTTGCATTAACGTTGCGCTGAATGAATCAATATTCATGCATGAACATCGCGCTGAATGAATCATTTTTCATGCATGAACGTCGCTCTGATTGAATGAGTTTTCATGCATGAACGTCGCTGTGAATGAACCAATGTTCATGCATGAACGTCGCGCTGAATGAACTATTTTTCATGCATGAACGTCGTGCTGAATGAACCATTTTCATGCATGAACGTTGCTCTGAATGAACCAATTTTCATGCATAAACGTCGTGCTGAATGAACCAATTTTCAAGCATGAACAATAAGCTGAATGAATCAATTTTCATGCATGAACAACGCGCTAAATGAACCCATATTCATGCATGAACGTCGCGCTGAATTACGTGGAATTTGTCACTTAATCCTTACAAACAGTTTGAATCACACGCACACTCTTAAAGAGAGAGAGAGAGAGAGAGAGAGAGAGAGAGAGAGAGAGAGAGAGAGAGAGAGAGAGAGAGAGAGAGAGAGAGAGAGAGAGAGAGAGGGTTTATTCAAAATCTATTGGTGTAGACCTGGCCTTTATGGAGACACATGTGCCAATTCAGGTGAGATATGTTTTAATTAGTGCTTACGGACAATACATGCTTATCAAATAAGTTATTTGGTTTGATATTTCCTATATAACGTCCAATTTGTCGTGGCGAAGTATTAAAGACGGTAATAATCATCGTTGCGATTAATTAATATCGTCAAATTCGTTCGAAATAGCAATTTAAAATAAAACTATTTTCTCTTCAAGCGCCAGAAAGTTCAATAGTCGCTTACCATCGAGGGTAAAGAAATTATATGAATTTTTGACTTTGGAAATATTAATTTTCTTTTTAATTATATTATTTTTTTATATTGGAAATATTAATTTTCTCATGAAATCATATTAATTTTTGACATTGGAAATATTCATTTTCTTATTAAATCATATTAACTTTTGACATTGGAAACATTAATTTTCTTATATTAATTTATGAGATTGAAAATATTAATTTTCTTATTTTCACTGTGATTATTGAACGAACATGATGAGAGGATATTTGTGAAATATTTTAAAAACAATAACAACATGAAAACATATTTCATAGATAACCTATAAAAAGACTTATGTCAGTCTGTGTCTAATCCAATGTTTTGAAGGTCAAGGATTGCAAATATATCTTTCATTTGATTTGCTTCATGTTATCATAAATATGCAAATTATTTCTAAAGTTACCTTAGAATCCATAGTTTTATTGGGTAAGCATATATAAGATCCATTTCATCGCTGTCAAAGTCAGGTAAAAGGATGTTTAACATTAATTAAAGCCATATGACTTGCTTTCCATGACACCTGCTTCCATTAATATG
>NC_090727.1:32681366-32683866 GCF_036898095.1 Palaemon carinicauda
GAGAGAGAGAGAGAGTTAGTACATAACCTTTATATATATATATATATATAGAGAGAGAGAGATGAGAGAGAGAGAGAGAGAGAGAGAGAGAGAGAGAGAGAGAGAGAGAGAGAGAGAGAGAGAGAGAGTTCTTTCCCTATATACAATTCAATATAATTTTAAGTCCAAAATTCTGTGCCTCTCATTTTATAAAGTTATAAAAAAAAGAAAAATTGCCGTTAAAAATCTGTTATTCACTTTGAATGATTTTGACCTATAAGTAAACATGCATTTTTTTTTCTTTTTTAATATATAAGAAACCAAAACACAACCAAAAGCAATATAACCTGCTATTCATAAGTTATGGAACCAACCAAGGTAATATTCATCCTTCATTCTATAAATACCACATAAATAAAAGCCCTAAAAAATGGAGCTGGGAAATAGAAGTAAATCTTTTATTTGCCTCTTTTATTTTTTTTTTTTTTTTTTTAGAAAACCTCGTACCCTTTTGTCCGTCTAATCCCTGACCTGAAATACACATTGGCATCTAAGTAAAAAGGATGAAGAGGATAAATAAATCAAGAGTCCTAAATAAACACTTTTATTCTGGCCAGGTCTATTATGTTTCCCAGCCAGGTTTTCCTCTGGCGTTTTTTTTTTTTTCTTAACCAGAGGAAATTTTAGTTTTATTTTCATTAAAAATGTCTGGCATTGATTAAAAAATTTTTTGTGGGTATTATGGCAATTTTCCGCTCTTCAAAATTATTAGGCAATATGAAATAATATTAATTATGATAATGATAATAATAATAATGATAATAATAATAATAATGATATTGATAATAATAATAATAATAATAATAATAATAATAATAACAACAATAAGGATAATAACCTCTATTACCATTATCATTATAATATACACTTAACTGTCTCTCGGAACACAAAAATCACATCATTAGTTCAGTAATTATCATTTTATAAAAAAAAAATTCAACTAATTATTTTAACAGATGTCTAAAAATAGACAAAAAGATGACGATTATGAATTCATCAAGACATATGCCGGATAACATTTTGTAATTTCGAATTACTTTGAAGATTAGAAGAAATTATGTTGCAAGGTTTATCGTATTTCAATCATAATCTGCTTCTTGTGTAATATATATTGTTTGCATTCATTGTCACACAAAGAAAGAAAATTATATCATTTATGTTTTTTTAAGTACATTATATACACTTAAGCATTTGCAGTAAAAAACGGTAAATGTTGCCGGGCATTTACCGTTTAAAAAACGGATATATTGACGTAAAGTATTAATATTACGGTCACCAACCTGTAAGAGATAATAACAAAGTAGGGTTTAAAATTACGGTCACCTGTATATTAGGCTACTGAAATACGGCAGAGAACAATATACCTTTACGGATAATTTCCGATTAAAATTACTGTTATTTTTAACAGTGTACCGAATTCTTGAAACACAAATATTACCTTCCAATATTCTCAGGAACATAACGAGAAAACTCATGAATTCCTAATTATTCAATTTCAAAGCAGCAGTGAAGATGAAAGAAAATTGATAGAATATATACCGGGATTTAATTCGTAAGGGAGTCTTGGTGAAATCACTCCAGTGAGAAATTTATATCTATCTTGTATATTAAAGGAGATTTCTCATCATGAAAACTGCTTGATTCACGGCTTCTCTCAAAAGAGGGACATTAATCTTCATAAGGGAACTAATTTAGATAAAGCACAGACCTGCGACTGCGAGAGAGAGAGAGAGAGAGAGGAGAGAGAGAGAGAGAGAGAGAGAGAGAGAGAGAGATGAGAGAGAGAGTTACACTTATGTCTGTATATCAAGAAGTATGAGAGGAGAGAGAGAGAGAGAGAGAGAGAGATGAGAGAGAGAGAGAGAGAGAGAGTTACACTTATGTCTGTATATCAAGAAGTATGAGAGAGAGAGAGAGAGAGAGAGAGAGAGAGAGAGAGAGAGAGAGAGAGAGAGAGAGAGAGTTACACTTATGTCTGTATATCAAGAAGTATGAGAGAGAGAGAGAGAGAGAGAGAGAGAGATGAGAGAGAGAGAAGAGAGAGAGAGAGAGAGAGAGAGTTACATTACACTTATATTTATATGTCAAGGAGAGAGAGAGAGAGAGTGAGAGAGAGAGAGAAGAGAGAGAGAGAGAGAGAGTTACATTACACTTATATTTATATGTCAAGAAGAGAGAGAGAGAGATGAGGAGAGAAGAGAGAGAGAGAGAGAGAGAGAGAGAGAGAGAGAAAGTTACATTACACTTATGTTTATATATCAAGGAGAGACGAGAGAGAGAGAGAGAGAGAGAGAGAGAGAGAGAGAGAGAGAGAGAGAGAGAGTTACACTTATGTCTGTATATCAAGAAGTATGAGAGAGAGAGAGAGAGAGAGAAGAGAGAGAGAGAGAGAGAGAGAGAGAGAGTTACACTTATGTCTGTATATCAAGAAGTATGAGAAGAGAGAGAGAGAGAGAGAGAG